>NC_052510.1:21834284-21869397 GCF_014356525.2 Nilaparvata lugens
ACTTTTGGCAATCGTGCCTATGTACATGAATTCAACATGTTACAGTGTATGTCTCATTGAGAGCACTGTCCCACATAATGTCAAGGTTATAATATGTACTTCATTCAATTTTGTTGATAGCTACCCTTGGCTTTACGAGCGTATTAATGTCGACCAAGACATTCAATTTTGTTGATAGCTACCCTTGGCTTTACAAGTGTATTAATGTCGACCAAGACATTTAATTTTGTTGATAGCTACCCTTGGCTTTACAAGCGTATTAATGTCGACCAAGACATTCAATTTTATTGATAGCCACCCTTGGCTTTACAAGCGTATTAATGTCAACCAAGACATTCAATTTTGTTGATAGCTACCCTTGGCTTTACAAGTGTATTAATGTCGACCAAGACATTTAATTTTGTTGATAGCTACCCTTGGCTTTACAAGTGTATTAATGTCGACCAAGACATTCAATTTTGTTGATAGCTACCCTTGGCTTGCAAGCGTATTCCCATATCTGAGTTGTTCAATTAATGTCTTACTTGAAATTCAATTCACTGAAGGCCCATGTCGCCTGTATTCAACATTGACAATTTTTACATTGTATTTGACAGCTACCCTTAGCTCATAAGTGATATTTTAAGGCCACTGACGCCTATTAATTGTTCTATTGATGTCTATCTTGACATTCAAATCACTGAAGGCCTATGTCACCTATATTAATGTACTCAATATTATCAACTATTTCATTGTATTTGACAGCTACCTTTAGCTCATAAGTGATATTTTAAGGCCACCGACGCCTGTTTCAATGTGTATGACATTGATTTTGGAACTTATTTATGTTAATGTCAACTAAGGCATTTTCATTTCTGAACTTATTTATGTTAATGTCGACCAAGGCATTTTCATTTCTGAACTTACTTATTTGTGTCAATGTCGACCAAGGCATTTTCATTTCTGAACTTACTTGTGTTAATGTCGACCAAGGCATCTTCATTTCTGAACTTATTCACTTGTGTTAATATCGACCGAGACATTCAATTATTCTAAGATTTTGTATTAGTGTCAATCAACATTCAACCATTTCAATATATAGAGCATTATCTACATTTCATTGTCATTTGTTAATATTACTCTCTATTTCTATTTCTCTGAACTATTCTCTCCATTTCTTCCATCCTTTTCTCCTGTGGGTGCTAGATCTCTTCGTGTTGGGAGAAAGAAACAGGGGTACACTAGGCCACTCAAGGTGATATTGGGTAATCCTGCTGATGCTTCAACAGTCATATCTAAATTCAATGCCGAGTTGTGTGATCCATTGCTATCCAAAGTTAGACTATTTAGAGATAGAACCCCATTTGAGGCTAACCATCTGAAAACTTAAAATGCCGAACTGGCCAATCGAAAGTCCAGGGGTGAGGAGGGGCTTACAATCAAATATATCAGTGGGGTCCCAAAAATTGTGAGTAATAAGCAAAAAAATGCATAAGTTCCAACGGTACACCAAAGAACTATAGTATTTATTTTCAGAATGTCAATGGGTTGAGGTCTAAATTAACTGATTTGTCTCTTAATGCTTCAGTCACGGCATATGATATGATTGCCTCTGTAGAGACTAATCTTAGTTCTGATATTAGTGATAGTGAGCTTGGTCTTGACTGCTACAGCATGTATAGATGTGACAGATTAGAACTTACCTTTCCTAAATTAAGTGGTGGTGGAGTCCTTGTGGCTGTACATAATAGTATTTTTAGTTACCCTATTGTTGTATTGTCTTGTAAAAGTGAATGCCTGTTTATTTTATGTTCCCTGTTAGTTTGTAAGTTTTTGCTTGTTTGTGCCTATATTCCTCCTAACCAGCCAGCTAAGATTTATGATGATTTATGCCAATCCATTGATTGTGCCATATTGCAAGCTGGAAGCCCAGATTATGTATCACTGATTGGTGATTTTAATCTGCCAAATGTTGATTGGTCCAGATTGAACTTGTTTCATGCTGCTACTTCTAGATCTATTGCTGATTTGGCTCTTGCACACAACCTCCAGCAGGCAAACAACAAGTTGAATTCTAGGGGAGTACTTCTGGACCTGGTTTTTTCTTCTATTCCTGACTTGTTGGTGAGTAAGCCATTGGAAGTACTGGTTCCTGAGGATAGGCATCACCCTGCCCTTCATATAGGTTTTTGCTTGAGTGGTGGGTCTCAACCAAGATATGTTAAACACATTCCTGACTTCCGGAAAAGTGATTTGGTCTCTATATTCCAGGTTCTTCAGGGTAAGGAATATCCGCTTTTAAGCTGCATGGAAGGTATGGTGGTTGAGCAGAAGTTCAGTGAATTCTGCAGTGATTTGAGATCTTCCATCATGAGGTTTACTCCAGTGAGAAGGGTTTATGTCTCTAACTTCCCTAAATGGTTCTCTAATGATCTAAAGAGACTGATTGTGGCTAGAAAGAGTGCACACAGGAATTACAAGGCCAATGGCAGTATCCACCTCTATGAAGCTTTCTGCTGCTTGAGGGACAGATGTAAGGACCTGACTAGAAGATGTTATGATGCCTATATAATGGGTGTGGAGGATTCTGTCCAGACTAATATAAAATCTTTCTGGTCCCATGTCAATGGGCTAAAGAAGGTCTCTAAAAAATCCACTATTGTAAAACTGGATGACAAGTGTGCTTCTACTGCTGCTGATAAGTGTGAACTCTTTGCTGAATGCTTTTCATCCACTTTTGCTCAGAGTGTAGTTCCTGTTCCTACTTTTGATTTTGGCTGGAATCAGGTGGTTCCGCCATGCTGCATTGCTGCTTCTGATGTTCAACGGAGGCTGGAGACTTTAGATGTTAATAGGGGGGTAGGACCTGATGGTATTCCTTCTCTGGTACTCCGTTTCTGTGCTCCTGTCCTGGCTGGTCACCTGGCTGTGTTCTTTGCTGCTCTGCTAACAGTAGGTATCTTCCCTGAGGTTCTCAAGAGTGGTTTCCTGGTGCCTGTGTTCAAGTCAGGTGACCATTGTAATGCCAGAAATTATAGACCTATTACAATCCAGTCTGTGATAGCCATGGTATTTGAGGGCATAGTTACGGACCATCTTTATTTCTGCCTGCGTAAGGGTATATCTATGGAGCAGCATGGGTTTCTGAGGTCTAGATCTACAGTTACTAATCTTCTGGAGTTTCAGGATTTTGTGATGGGAGCCTTTGTGAATGCTTGTCAGGTGGATTGCTTGTACTTGGATCTCTCAAAGGCCTTTGATAGAGTTAATCACACTCTTATGATTGCCAAGTTGAAGGGTTATGGAGTCCATGGATCATTGCTAATGTGGTTGGATAGCTACCTGAGGGATAGAACTCTTATTGTTAGGTATGAGGGTCATGAGTCATCACCATTCAGGGCCTTATCTGGGGTTCCACAGGGGTCTCATCTGGGTCCCCTCCTTTTCAACTTATTTATGAATGATATTGGTAGTGTCATCTCTTCCAATTTCTTAATGTATGCTGATGATGTGAAACTTTTTGATGTGGTGTCGCATGGTACAGGGCGCAATGCACTGCAGTCTTCACTCTTGAACATTGATAAATGGTGTTTGGATAATGGCATGGCACTGAACACTGCTAATTGTGTGATGATGTCTTTCAGACGTGGGTCCAATATCCTTGATATTCAATATGTCCTGCAGGGTGCTCCTCTGATAAGAGTGTTTAAATTCAATGACCTTGGGGTTACCATGAGTCCCTCCCTTAGTCCTTTGGAGCATGTGTGTGGGATAACAGCCAAGGCTAGGTCACTGCTTGGATTCATTTTCAGGTCCTCTAGAGATTTCAGATCTCCTCATAGTCTCCTGGTTCTGTTCAGGGCACTGGTCCTTCCTGTTATGGAGTATGCTTCTGTCATATGGTCCCCATACCACCAATACCAGATTGATATACTACAGAAGGTCCAGAGACGTTTTGTGAGAATGCTTGGCTGCAGGATGGGGTTTGCATGCTTTGATGTGCCTGTGGAGGAAATTGAGAGACATTTTGGCCTTTTACCTTTGGCTTCTAGGAGGAGACTCTTCGACTTGATGCTTCTTTACAAATTGGTGAATGGAGCATTGGACTGCTTGGAATTGTTGGCTGGCATTGATATCTGTGCTCCAAGAGGGACCCGCTCTAGGACGATCTTCAGATGACGTCTTCATACAACAGCTTACGCATACAATAGTGGTTTGTCAAGGGTGCTGCGATCTGGTTGTGAGGCTGCTGCGGCAGGAATTGATTTCTTTGATGTGTCCGTGGTAGCTTTCAGGAGGGCAGCCATGCGGTGGGGACTCTAGCTCCTTCTTTGTTGTTAGCTGATATTTATATATCTTTCGTCTTATCATCCTTTCTCCTTTTGTTTTTTTCTGCATGTTTTTTGTTATACCCTTTGTGATTACTTGTTAGTGATCTAATGCTGAGGTTTGCCTAATTTATTTTTCTCTTTTATTTGGCTATAGGCTACTTTGAATGCTTTACCTTCATTGCTTTGCATTAAAATTTAGCTTCATTATGTAATATGTATACTTTGGGGGCACTAGCCAATCCTCTTTAACTTAGCTTGTTATTGTTATGCTTGTTATTATGCTTATTATTAGGCTATAATTATGCTTATTAGTATTATTATCATTATTCTTATTTTATATGCTTCTTTTTTGTGCTTTTTGATTGTTGTAATTGGTGTGTACCGTTGGAAAATAAATAAATAAATAAATAAATTCCTTTTTAAAAAAATCATTAAGATTGAATTTTTCAGCAGTAACTTTATCATTGTATCACTTAAATTGTCTACTCTCAATTCAGGTATCATTAATAGTATCTCAATGGTCTAATAGGCTTCAATGGTCATTAGTGTCATTGACCTAATTTCATTTAAATTTTGTATTTTTCTAACGTTTTTTATTACATGTTGTAATAAAATTATTCCAAAGTTTTTATTCGATTTAATCTACTTACACTTGTTTTTATATGTGGCCATCTGCCTATTATTTTATTAATATTAAATCTCATCTTGTTGACTCATTTTGTCTTTTATTGGCGTACTTACCACACTTCAAGCTATCAGTATTTTTATGCACAGAATTCAGAGATTTATTCGTAGGTATTAATACCAACTATCATTCACAGTCCACTGCCCTGACTTTTGATTCTGTCATAAAAATTGGTCCTCCAGCCCGTTCATTTTTGATCCAGTGTTTACCTAGGATAATTGTTAATTTTTATTACCCATTTCTTGGTCCATTGAACCTTAGGGTTTCAGTGACCGTGTGCCTAATAGTCTAGCTTGATGCCAATGATTAGGTCCCACACTAGAATATATTTTATTCCATTGTATTTTTGTATGTTTGTATTGTTTAATATTAAGCATTCACACACTTGTTTCAAATTTTCAGTACTGGCTGCAACTCAAAGCACGCTGCGACGTGTATGCACCAGCTGTCAACTATATTGTACCCTGAGAGACTGAACTGCACCGAACTGGTCACAGACGGCTATTGCGCATTGAGAAAACACCACACGGCACACTACACCGCCTTGCGAGCTCGCTACTTGACTTGCCGCACAGCAAGCTTGACACAACTTGCCTCAAACGCACAGGCGTGCCTCTCTGCGTACTGGACCAGCGCCCAAAGTTGCTTATTGGCGCAGCAATCGCATTGCTACAGTGCAGTATCGTTTCGTTCACTCAGGTTTTTCTGTTAATTTTTAAGCATGTCCGATCATGAGGAAGATTCACTTCCTGAGCCTTCTGCTCTTTTCAATGCAAGAGACAATTTACACCAGGAAATAGATTGGTTCATAACCAGCTATAACAATTATGTTGTGGACACTGAAGCCACTTATTATCAATTGTTGACTGTCAAAAACGAACTAGGTTCACTCAGAATTAAGTATGATAAGATACATGAACAGTTATGGAATGCAGAGTTGCAAGCACAAGACACTTCAACTCATTTTGAAATACTTAATAAGTTTATCTCCATTACCTCTAAGGCAAATGCTGCATTAACTGCTTTTGAAAACAGACAATGCAACAATGAGGCCACTGCTGGTAATTCCCAGTGGCCAACATCTCAAAACTCACATTTGGAAAATTTTCAGTTGCCTCAGATTCCGCTTCCACGTTTCAATGGGGAGCTTTCAAAATGGCAAGCATTCTCAAGTGCTTTTACCAATATTATTGGTAATCAGGATAATATTAATGACTCATTGAAATTTTTCTATCTTTGTCAATCACTCAGTGGTGAAGCTCTTTCTAGAGTGGAACACATTGAAGCTGACGAAAATGGTTTTCAGCTTGCATGGAACCTCTTAAGGGAGAGGTACGACAATAAGAGATTAATTGCTGCCAGGCACGTCACGGCAATTGAATCTCCTCCTACCATAAAACGTAACTGTCCGCAATCATTACGGGCATTCATTGACTTTTGCAAGTCCCACATTACCGTGCTTAAAGCGCTTCAACTTGCGTCCAAATCAAGGACTTATTGTACATGCACAAAATGTTGTTGCAGTTGGATACTGCTACTGTTCGAGAATTGGAAAAGAGTGTTGGTATACACGACATTCCCACCATTGATAAATTTTGGAATTTTTTGGAATCACAATGCAAAATCAAGGAAGCTGTTGCTTCAAGCTCAGCTAACCATCATCAAGGAAATGTACAGCAAGGTACATCCAACTCGGTTGGTGCTCATAGCAAGCCGAAGTTCAATCAAAATCAATCAAATGTTCAATCAAGAATGCAGGTCACTACCTCTTCCATGCCACCTTGTAGTTTTTGTAATTCTGTTGGTCATTTTCCAAATCGTTGTAATGAATTATTGAAGTTGCAGGTTATTGATCCTTGGAATGCTGTCCGTGACAAAAGGTTATGTTATAATTGCATCAAGCCTTTCACACCCAATCATATTTGTTCGGACAAATCTTGTACACTTTGTGGCAAGAGTCACCACACTGTTCTTCATAGGTCGTATCCTCAATCGCGAGACACTCAGCCTACTTTTAAGGATAAGGTAACTTCCAATGTTATTCATTCTCAAACTGTTGCTCCCTCCAAGGGTAAGAATGCTGTTTTGAATTCTGTCATGGTTCAGAATGCGGAAACAACTAAACAAGCTGTTTCTCATGCAGAACAGCCTCAGAAGAACTCTCATGTCACAATGAGCTCCACCTCATCACTGTGTTTGCAACAGCAATCAACTGTCGCTTTGTTACCTACTGCCGAAGTTTTGGTTCAATCTTCTAGTGGGGAATTTATTAAAGCAACCGCGCTTTTAGATTCTTGTTCTGATTGTTATTTGATGTCAACTAGGTTGGCTAAAAAATTGTCACTTGTTACTTTGTATTCGGACACTTTGATTCATAGTGTAGGTGAGAATAAGACCAAATCATCTATTTCTCATTCAGCTTGCTTGTCTTCATCTGATCGTTTGTGGTCGGTTGAAGAAAATTGTATTGTAGTTGATAGCATATCATCTCATGTTCCTAGTGTGAACATTGATCTTTCTAAAATTTCAATTCCTGTTGAACTTAAATTAGCGGATCCATTGTTTGATCAACCTAAACCTGTAGATTTGTTACTTGGTGCTGGCATATCCGCATCTGTACTTCAGCCTGGTAAATTATATCTGGCTCAAAATGCTCCTATTCTTCAGAAAACCAGTCTAGGTTGGGTCATATTTGGCTCTTGTAAAACTATTCGTCCTATTGCAGCACCTCGTTCATGCCTCCCTGCTTCGCCTGTGACCGCTCCCCATAGGGTCATGTCGAATTTTCTAACTTCAAATGATGTCTCTCATCAGTTAGAGAAATTAGTTCAGGAAATCAGTTCTCAATCAGTTCAGGTATTAGCTACTACTTCTTATCATAATGATGTTATCTCAGGCATAATTAATAGTTGCTCCACTTATCACAAAATTGTTTGTACAATGGCGTATGTTCTACAGTTCATTCATAATTGTAGGAATCAAAATTTAGTCACTCTGCACTTTGGTCAATTAGCTGTCTCTGAAATATTAGAAGCTGAAAATCGTATCTTCAAATCCATTCAAGAAGAAGCTTTCTCTGCTGAACTTGAAGCATTGCTTCAAAATCAGGAGCTATTGCCTAATAGCTCTACTAAAACCTTGTCACCATTCATTCACTCTGATTCACTGCTCAGAGTTGGTGGACGTTTGCAGAATGCAAATGCTTCCTTCGATTATAAACATCAAATATTGTTGCCTAGCAATCACAAATTCACTCGTGCATTGATTGTTGCTCACCATCGTCGTCTAAGTCATGCTGGTGTGCAGGCCGCCATGGCCAGTGTAAGACAACGATTTTGGTTTCCCTCCACCCGTCGCACCATCAAAAGTGTATTGCGGCATTGCATAATGTGTTTTCGCTTTTCTGCTCTTCGTTCTGAGCAAATCATGGGTAGTTTACCAGCAGCCCGCGTTAAGGCTAATTTTCCCTTTTACAATTGTGGTTTGGATTACGCCGGTCCTATTTCCATTCGTGTGGGCGGCCCCAAATTTCGTACTTTTTCTCCACCACTCTTCAGAAAAAATACCCATTCCTCCACCACTCTTCAGAAAAAAAGGCAAATGGTTAAACAATTGTGAAAATTTGAAGGTCGGTACAGTTGTCATCTTGAAGGATCCTGGTTCCGCGCAGTCCACTTGGAAACTGGCGCGCATTACTGAAGTTCATCCTGGTAAGGACGACAAGGTTCAAGTTGTCACTGTTTTCACTTCCTCCGGCACTTTTAAGAGGGTTATTTCAAGTTTAGCACCTCTTCCCATTGATGAGGATTCTAGTTGATCCCCTTGCTCTTTTGGTTCATTTTGTATTTTCAGGTTTCATTGTTTTTTCCCCTGGTTCTCACATGGGGCCCAGTTTTCAATTTCCAATTGCTTTGCCAGATTTGACATATTTTTTACTTTTTCTTATTGTGCCATACCCCCGTATGACACAAGGGGCCCAGTTTATGTAAAATCTGACAAAGCATTTATTGGAACGGTTCCACTTTGTTACTCGTTCCGTTACTACGTAGATGTCATGTCGTCATTTTGTCCATCTGCGCTGTCCGGTGACGTCAAAGTCACAGTTCCACGTCACTGTTATATCAAGTTTGTTTTCTATTAATCGTCGTATTATTCGTCGTTTCAATTTTAATATTTGTATCATTCAATTTTTGGAATTTAATTTCGTCTTTTTGGCTTCTTACTTCCTAGATATTTGCTATTTTTTCATCAAACGTTTTACTCATATTTCGAACATTTCCGGCATGTCCTTTGTCTGCCAAGCCTAAGCTTGTTTCCTTGTCTTTTTGATCATCTAGTCAGTGAGTGCACTTCACTCCTGGTCTAAACTTTTTCATCCAAATTCATCTGATCTATGGAACGTTTTTAAAAGTGAATTATTCCTTCAAATAAATTCTTTTAAACTATTCTTCAATTGTGATTCAATTATTCATCAATTTCTTCATATATTTACGCTGATAAACTTTGTCAAGATCACAACCTCGTTTTGGTGTTTATCGCCATTCTCTAACAACTGGCTTCACCACTTGAGACTCAGACCTTCAATTTCATCAATTCACTGAAGGCCCATGTCGCCTGTATTCAACATTGACAATTTTTACATTGTATTTGTCAGCTACCCTTAGCTCATAAGTGTTATTTTAAGGCCACTTACGCCTATTAATTGTTCTATTGATGTCTATCTTGACATTCAATTCATTGAAGGCCCATGTCGCCTGTATTCAACATTGACAATTTTTACATTGTATTCGATAGATACCCTTGGCTTGCAAGCGTATTCCCATATCTGAGTTGTTCAATTGATGTCTAACTTGACATTCAATTCACTGAGGGCCCATGTCGCCTGTATTCAACATTGACAATTTTTACATTGTATTTGACAGCTACCCTTAGCTCATAAGTGATATTTTAAGGCCACTGACGCCTATTAATTGTTCTATTGATGTCTATCTTGACATTCAAATCACTGAAGGCCTATGTCACCTATATTAATGTACTCAATATTAACAACTATTTCATTGTATTTGACAGCTACCTTTAGCTCATAAGTGATATTTCAAGGCCACCAATGCCTGTTTCAATGTGTATGACATTGATTTTGGAACTTATTTATGTTAATGTCGACTAAGGCATTTTCATTTCTGAACTTATTTATGTTAATGTCGACCAAGGCATTTTCATTTCTGAACTTACTTATTTGTGTCAATGTCGACCAAGGCATTTTCATTTCTGAACTTACTTGTGTTAATGTCGACCAAGGCATCTTCATTTCTGAACTTATTTACTTGTGTTAATATTGACCGAGACATTCAATTATTCCAAGATTTTGTATTAGTGTCAATCAACATTCAACCATTTCAATATATAGAGCATTATCTACATTTCATTGTCATTTGTTAATATTCCTTTTTAAAAGAATCATTAAGATTGAATTTTTCAGCAGTAACTTCATCATTGTATCACTTAAATTGTCTACTCTCAATTCAGGTATCATTAATAGTATCTCATCAATTATTGTCAGGCTTCAATGGTCATTAGTGTCATTGACCTAATTTCATTTAAATTTTGTATTTTTCCAACGTTTTTTATTACATGTTGTAATAAAATTATTCCAAAGTTTTTATTCGATTTAATCTACTTACACTTGTTTTTATATGTGGCCATCTGCCTATTATTTTATTAATATTAAATCTCATCTTGTTGACTCATTTTGTCTTTTATTGGCGTACTTACCACACTTCAAGCTATCAGTATTTTTATGCACAGAATTCAGAGATTTATTCGTAGGTATTAATACCAACTATCATTCACAGTCCACTGCCCTGACTTTTGAATCTGTCATAAAAATTGGTCCTCCAGCCCGTTCATTTTTGATCCAGTGTTTACCTAGGATAATTGTTAATTTTTATTACCCATTTCTTGGTCCATTGAACCTTAGGGTTTCAGTGACCGTGTGCCTAATAGTCTAGCTTGATGCCAATGATTAGGTCCCACACTAGAATATATTTTATTCCATTGTATTTTTGTATGTTTGTATTGTTTAATATTAAGCATTCACACACTTGTTTCAAATTATCAGTACTGGCTGCAACTCAAAGCATGCTGCGATGTGTATGCACCAGCTATCAACTATCTTGTACCCTGAGAGACTGAACTGCACCGAACTGGTCACAGACGGCTATTGCGCATTGAGAAAACACCACACGGCACACTACACCACCTTGCGAGCTCGCTACTTGACTCGCTGCACAGCAAGCTTGACACAACTTGCCTCAAACGCACAGGCGTGCCTCTCTGCGTACTGGACCAGCGCCCAAAGTTGCTTATTGGCGCAGCAATCGCATTGCTACAGTGCAGTATCGTTTCGTTCACTCAGGTTTTTCTGTTAATTTTTAAGCATGTCCGATCATGAGGAAGATTCACTTCCTGAGCCTTCTGCTCTTTTCAATGCAAGAGACAATTTACACCAGGAAATAGATTGGTTCATAACCAGCTATGACGATTATGTTGTGGACACTGAAGCCACTTATTATCAATTGTTGACTGTCAAAAACGAACTAGGTTCACTCAAGCTACCAAATCACTTTGTGTAAATTTCCAGCGCAAATAAACTGTGGTTATTCGAACATTGAAGTTTAGTTCTAGGTTAGAAAGTAGAAACCAAAGTAGAGGACTCTAACACAGGTGGACTCGCAAAGTGGACTTTGAACTTCAGGCAGCAACCATTGATACAAAAAATTACCTGATACTCTATGACAGGGAAATACTAGAGATATAACGGAGTAACAACAAGGAGAGGAAGATAAAGGCGTAGAGAGAGAGAGTGACGAGCTACATCACAAACCCGCACTTATCTACATCCACCTGTAAACACTGATATAGTTCATGACCTACCAAACGTTTTCAGAATAAACTGATTATATCAGTCGGGCTGTTTAATACGATTAGCCTTCAAACAAATATATTATCAAACTCACCCAATTAATATTGAAAGAGTTAGTATATTATTTCAAATTCTGGTCGCAGTATTCCAAATTTCACACTAATACTTATTCACTCTACATCATGTCACAAATTGAGGAAAAGTTGGGCAAAATTCTCGATAAATTACAGAAGCTTGACTCTTTAGACAGCAAAGTGGAAACAATGAACAGTCGTTTTGAAGAAGAAATTAATGGAATCAAGTCAGAAACTCTCACCATAAAAAAGAACATTATAGAAAATGTTAAGATTGCTGAGGAGAGAGAACGGAAGTTTAATCTACTTGTTTATGGTGTACAAAGCAAAAACTTTTTTGAAATGAGTAAAGGAATCATGAATATACTAAAGTTCTTGGTCCCTGAAATGAATTATAGCTGTATCAAAGATCTATGGAAAACAAACAAGAGTAGAGGAAATGCTCCAGTGTTAGTAAAATTCAATTCAATGCCAATGAAAATTCTTGTACTAAGAGAAAAGGTAAAACTTCAAGGGGCAAGTCAATTCAAAAATGTTCAAATCAAGGAGGATTACTCTCAAAAAACTAGAGCTGTAAGGAAAGAACTATTCGCGCACCTGATAAAGTTGAAAAGCGAGGGAAAAAGAGTTTCCATGACCAAAGATAAGCTGAAAATCGACGAAAAATTGTATTCACTTGAAGACCTGGATAAACAAAAGGTCAAGACAGCTAAGCGGGCTAGATGTGAGGAGTCGTCTCCAAGGATACTAGAAGAGGAAAACAAGCAATTCCATGGAAAGCAAACTGGAAAGAAAGGGAGAAAAGCGGAAGGGAATAGAAGCATAGAGAGTTACCTCACCAAACCCAGCGAGGCGCATGATGAAGGGAGAAAAGTGAGTGAACAGAGACCCTCAACTCAAGGAAAAAACTTTGTTGAGAAACCGGTGGAAAACAAGGAGGAAAGTCAAAAGACCCAAAAAGATACCACATAGCAGATACAGAGGAAAAATAGGACCGAATCTATTCAGAAATACGAAAGGAACAGCTCAAATACAAAATATAAAGTTATACACATTGGCACATACAACGCGAGGTCAGTTCTAGGGGAAGAGGAAATTATGGATCTTGAACAAGCAATGAATGAAATTGAATGGGATGTGTTAGGCTTAGCGGAGATCAGAAGAAGCTATGAAGAAATAGGGGAGCGAAATAGTGGGCATGTATTCTGTCACTCAGCAGCCACAAGAGGAAATAGAGGAGTTGGCTTCTTTGTCAACAAAAATATTATTAAAGGCATTACTGAGTTTAAACATGTTTCGGATAGAATTGCATACATCAAAATATCAATTGGAAACAACAAGCTCATGATTATACAAGTTCACGCACCCACATCTGATAGTACCGAAGAAGAAATAAACAATTTTTATGAGTCAATAGAAGAGGCAATAATCCAGAAGCAAACAGGAGAAATACTTATCCTCATGGGAGATTTTAATGCACATGTAGCAAGAAATAGTAATGGGGAAGCTAGCATCGGAAACAAGAGAGGGGAGATGATGTTGGACTTTGCTCAGAGTAAGAATCTTATAGTAGTGAACACGCTCTTTAGCGGGAACATAGAAGAGAAATGGACGTGGAAATCCCCATCTGGAGGTCTGTACGAGCTCGACTATTTCATGGTGGAGCAGAATAATAGCCCTGTCCGAAACCTAAGAGTGATTGAAACATTCAAATACGACTCCGACCACAGATTGCTGATGAGTGAACTAAAATTACATAGGAGAAGGTTCTTTATTAAACAGAAAATCACAAGATTGGATCAGACATGTTATGAGAGATATGTTGAAAATTTAACTGAAGAGATTAGAAAACAAAACATATCCCAAAATAGAAGTATTGAGGAAATATATAACTGTATCGTACAATCTATTAGAATAGCTTCCAACAAATCTAAAAGAGCGCAGTATAGAGAAAGAAGAAGCAAAAGAATCTCATCTAAAACAATGGAATTGATTGAGGAACGTGAGAGGTTGGACAGGATTGTATCAAAGACAGAAGAGGAAAAGGAAGAGCACAGAAATCTTAGAAAACAAATAAGAAGAAGAATCAGGAGAGAGATAAAGGATTTTGAAGAGGATGTAATAAATTCAGTCATGTTGACGACTGGGTCAACTAAAAAGATAAATCAAGAACTGAGTACTACAAAAACAAAATGGATCACTAAATTAAATACTGATGATGGCATCACAACGGCAAGAAATCAAATCATAGATCACGTCTCGGAGTTCTATAAAGAATTATATAAGAGGGACACCACACATGAAATCCAACAAGTGATTGAAAATCAACAAACAAACGGCAGTGATTCTGAAGATTTGGAGATAATAGAGGCAGAAATAATAAATGCTATAAAAAGCCAAAAGAAAGGAAAAGCACCTGGCGAGGATGGAATAACAAGCGAATCATTGATAATAGGAATAGAAAAACTCCTGCAACCCCTTAAATTGTTATTCAACAAAATCCTGCGCGAAAAATCAATACCTTCAGCATGGAGAAAAAATAAAGTAATTATATTGTTCAAAAAAGGATCAAGACTGGATATAAAAAACTATAGACCAATCACTCTCCCCTCAGTAATTTATAAGCTATTCGCTTCAATAATAAAGAACAGATTGTTGAATAAAATATACGAAAACCACCCCATCGAGCAAGCAGGATTCAGACCAGGATACTCCACAACTGACCATCTTCAAACTGCAAATCAGATCATAGAGAAAGCCATCGAATACAACATACCACTCTACCTAGGTCTTGTGGATTTCCACAAGGCGTTTGATAGTCTCAATCACAGCAGGATGTGGGATGCCCTAGAGGAGTCTGGCATCGACATAAACTACATAGAAGTAATCAAGAGTTTATATGAAAATACAGTAATCTATGTAGAGCTGGAGAGACAAGGAAAAGACATAAAAATCGAAAAAGGACTGAAGCAAGGCTGCCCACTCTCTACTCATCTTCAATTCCTGCTTAGAGTACATATTCCGCAGATTAAACTGGGAGGAAAAGGGACTCCGAATCAATGGAAGAAGACTGTCAAATCTAAGATTTGCGGATGACATAATGTTGGTGTCAGAGAGCGCTGAGGAAATGAAGGGAATGCTCATGGAACTGATTGACGCTAGTGAAGTGATGGGCTTACACCTAAACGCTCAGAAAACGAGGTTAATGACAAATTCCGAAAAAACTAGGATTGAAGTAAACTGTGGCAACATTGATTATGTGGAGGATTACGAATATTTAGGCCAAATATTGTCTTTCACAAACAGAGCATCCAAAGAAGTCAAGCACAGGATTGATAAGTCATGGAAGAAGTATTGGTTGTTGAGAAGAATATTTAAGGGCGACTATTCCAACACCCTTAAAGCCAAAGCATTGACCATATGCATATATCCTGCGATATTATATGGAGCGCAAACATGGGCACTCACCGAGTACTTGGACAAGAAACTAGAAACTACTCAAACAAAAATGCTACGTAGTATTCTTCGTATTTGTCTGAACCAACGCACAAGAAACACCGAAATACTAGGAAGAATGCGCGTAAAGTATCTCCAGAAAGAGGCTCACGTATTGAAGTGGAAATGGGCAGGCCACGTCGCGAGAATGGATAAAGACCGCTGGACCAGAATTTGCACTGAATGGTTGCCACGAGACAGGACCAGGAGCAGAGGACGGCCACCAATATGATGGAGGGACGAGCAGTGCCAGAGAGTAGGAGATGCTTGGGCAACCACTGCACGAGACAGGCAACTTTGGAGTAAAATAGTGGAAAAGTTATAAATTATTATAGCAATCTAGAAGAAGACAATGATTACGAGACAAATTTAAATACAAATTGTAAATCTGTAAATATTCGAAAATTTTTGCCAACCACAATTACCTCATAAAGAGAGGCTTTTGTTCAATTAATGAATGTAAATAAAGCTTTTATTATTATTATTATTATTATTATTATTATTATTATTATTATTATTATTATTATTATATTATTATTATTATTATTATTATTATTATTATTAATACCAACTATCATTCACAGTCCACTGCCCTGACTTTGGATTCTGTCAACTAACTTGGCTGATATTACAGAATTTACTCATCCAATGTCTGAGTTTGTTACATGTACTATTGATGTGAACATCCCAACGCAAATGTTGATCAATCATTACACCCAAATATTTAACACGATGTTCTCTATTAAGCTTTAAGCATGTACAATTTATCCAATCAGATTCTTTGCAATTTACATTATGGATTTTAATGGAATCCAAACCATGCGGCTGGCCTATAGAATTTGGAGAAAAAGACATGAAATTACTTTTTTTATGTTCAATGTTAATATATGCTCATCTAACCAGGATTTTACTATTTTAAGTCCGGATTCTGCTGCTTTTTTAGTATCCTCCCAATTCGTTTCACTGAATAACAATGAAGTGTCATCAGCAAAAGCGATTGAGACACCATTTTTTAATTCTAACTTGAGAAGATCATTAATGTAGATTAGGAAGAGAATCGGCGACAAGACTGTTCCTTGTGGAAGACCGTAATCAGTGAGTTGTTCAAGGCTGGTTTTATTATCAATTTTGAGCATTTGGAATCTATTTTTTAAATAGCTCTTAAATAATTCAAGGGCTATTCCTCGAATACCCAACTTTTCCATTTTTATCAGAAGTTTTGAGTGAGGAATAGTGTCAAAAGCTTTAGCAAGGTCTAAAAATATGGCTATTGTTTTATTTTTGTTATTGAAATGTTCTGTAATTTTCTGTGTTAGAAGAGATGATATTGCATCTACTGTACTTTTTTTAGACTGAAACCCAAATTGATTTTTGTGAATTATATCATGCTTTAGGAGATAGCTAACTAAACAGTATTTTATTAACTTTTCAATAATTTTGGAAAAAGTACTCAACAAGCTGATTGGACGATAATTTGATGGATTAGAAGCATCACCTGATTTATGTAGGGGTATGATATAGTCCAATTTTAAACTATCAGGGAAAAAACCCTCCACAAAACATTGATTTATTATCACCTTCAATGGTTTTATAATATGTGGTGAAATAGTTTTCAAAATCCTATTGCTAATATTGTCAATTCCTGGAGCTGAGTTATTGTTTAGAGAGTTTATTGTAGCAGTAATTTCATTTTCATTGGTGGGTGTCAAGAAGAAAGAGTTGTAATGCTCCACACATGAGTCCTTGAAATGATTACATGTTGTTGCAATGGGATTATTTGACTTCAATTTCTCAGCATAAAGTTTTCCTACGCGAGCAAAATGTTGATTTAGTGTATCAGCTTCTATTTTGGGAATTTTTTTAGTATGTCTTCTACCTAACAATTCGTTCAAAGTTTCCCAGATTTTCTTAGAGTTGTTTATATTCTGATTAATTTTATTCTTATAATACTCACATTTATTCTGTTTTATTAATTTATTAAGAAATTTCTGTAATTTTTATACTCATTTCTTAAACGGTCATTGAAAGGCTGCTTTGAAAGTGTTTTAAACAATTTGTCCAGTTTTTTAATGGAATGTACAAGTTCACGCGTAATCCAAGGTTTAAGGGGTTGTAATTTATGCGGAATCTTTACTGTAACTGTTGCAAGTTTAATGTGATTTGATATTTTGTCAGTTAAAATTTGCATTGCTTCATTCACATGTAAATTGTCATCTAATAAGTTATCCCAGTTTTCAGTTTAATGGATAATATTAATTTATTGAAATCTATTTTATTGAAAGAATTATTTTTACTTACAATTTTGTCAGTTGGAAGATCAATGTGGATGCTGACACAAAAGTGATCAGTGATGTTTGTTTTTATTACTGAACTTAATACATTGTCAGGATTGAAAGAGGAATTCTTTAAAAATATGTGATCGATAATCGATTCAGTGCCGTTTTGAACTCTAGTAGGCTTGTTTATGTATGATTTAGAACCATTCAAAGATAAAATTCCGAAATATTCATTAGTCACAAGCGTAGACTTATTGAGATGTATATTCAAGTCACCGGCAAAAATTATATTGGGATTATTTTTGATAGAATACAAACAATTGAGAAAATTATCTACATTGGTTGAAGGAGACCTATAAACAGCGATAAGTGTTATCTTATCCTTCGCACCTGGTACTTGTACATCCAAAAGAATTGAGTTAGATTCTTTTATCTCGTAATTCAACTCATCTACTATAAAATTACATTTGAAAAACACACAAATTCCATCACATTTATTTGTTTTACATGGCTTGTTGACCACTGAATAACCATTCAAATTAAAATTAAAATCGTCCTCTTCAACTAGCCAAGTCTCACTGAGGATAATAATATGAAACTCTAATGAACAATTA
Source organism: Nilaparvata lugens (assembly GCF_014356525.2). NCBI lineage: Eukaryota > Metazoa > Arthropoda > Insecta > Hemiptera > Delphacidae > Nilaparvata > Nilaparvata lugens. The sequence continues at coordinate 21,852,661 of NC_052510.1, forward strand.
CTGATAATGTATGACAGCTCATCAAAATTCTTTCGCAAACTTCTTATGTTTACGTGGATAATGTTCAGGTAAGATTGATTATCACTACTACCAAACAACTCAATCTGAGATTGAAACATATCCTCTATTATAATAGTATTGTGAGTCTCAAGAGAAATATGCTCTTCAGGGTCATTTATAAGAACCATACAATAAAAGGAAAAATTAATAGGAAAACGAAAAATAAGCTATTTAAAATCTTGTAATAAAGGAGAAATTTAAAAAGGAATTAAGAAGGAATAGAATTAACTCTGAGAAAAGAATAGGAGAAAGTTAAAGTTAAAGTAGATAAGAAAGTCTATTACTATTAATGAAAGAAAAAATACAGAGCTCGGTCATCTCGTGACACATATCGCCACATTTAAATATATATATCAGTCTTTAAATAATAGAAACCAGTAAATACAGTGTAGTAATACATTTATTCAAATGGTTTGAGGTCCTCTTCGTTAGTTATACATTTTACCGGAGAGTCTTGTTGTTTACGAATGAGAATCTTTGCATCACTCACCCAGACATAAGCTAATTTATTGTTCTTTTTAAGATCTCTAGCTTTATTCAGTAGAAATTTGTTGTATGCAGTGAGATGATCGTTCACATAGATATAACCTGGTGGAAGATTACACAGTTCAAGTCTCCATTTTTCAAGTGTCCTTTTGCTTTCGCCGCACATTTCCAATTAATTTTGGCAGTTCTTGACGTGAAGCGAACTATTATAGATTTTGTCTTATTCTTAGAAGAAGGAACCCTATGAGCAACAGAGATATCGTCTCTTTTGAACGGAGTATTAATCGCTCTAGCAACAGATTCTAGGATTGTGTACACATTTTCATTTTTTGTCTCCGGAATCCCTGCTATCTCCAAGTTGTCCAAACGAGTGTACTGCTGTATTTCATTAATGTCTCTTCGAAGTTTAATATTTTCAAATTCAAGCTTCTTACACTGCTCTTTCACTGATTTGTTTTCTGTGCGCACAGTTTCCAATGACGATTTCAAACTTTCAACAGTTGAATTAAGAGTCATAATGATTTTACTCAACTCTTCGAGTTTAACATTAAATATCTTAGTAAGGGTGTTTTCGATAGTTTTTGTCAAAGTGGACTCAAGATCGTTGATGTCGGTTGGAGAAGATTTTTCTTTACATTCGTCGCACTTCCAAGTTGATTTCTTCACTCCGAGTTTTCTAGAATTCTCTAACGTACGAATTTTAGTACATGTTGGATGGAAAAAATTCCTACATCCACAGCATTCTAGGATATCTTTTGAGTTGTTGAAATCCGATTCACACTTGTAACAAACATCAGCCATGGCAAACAAAAAAATTTATTCAAAATAATTAAATAAAACAGAAAAATAATTGACGATCGTGTACGAGATGGCACGCTTAACAAAGTATCACGCATCACAGTAGTTATCATACAGATAAGGCAACTCGAAAAGCACGACCGTTCGCTCTGAAAGCTATAGCAACACTGTAAATAAATGTAAAAGGAAAAACATTTAAAAAAATACAAAAATACTTATTATGTCATATTAGCATGGACAAAATGTGTGAAATGAATAAAAATATGAAGGAAGTGTGGTTTATCCTACTCAGCGCATGAATACATTTGTAATTTTAGAATAAGCCAATCAAAATACAGTAACTGACCGGCGGTAAAAGCGAGTTGATTCAAAAATATACATTATTCATCATATAAATGATAAGAATTTGTAAACTCTACAGTACCCAGTTTATGTAACAGATAAAAAATGAATATTTATCATAATATTTGCTCTTTATGCGATAACCTAACAGATTAGCACGAACTATATTGAATCATGTTATTGCGTAGTAGTGATCTTGTCTTTTTCAACAGTCATCATCAAATCTTTAGTTGCATCTTCAATGGGATGACTTATACTGGGCCTTGAATGATCTGCTAATGACCTGCTCTCATCAGGTTCGTCAATTCCACCACAGCTGCTGAGATCTGAAAAATCACTGTGACCCGAGGACACCAAGCTAAAATGGTCATCAGCATTGTCATCTGATGATGAAAAGCTTGCTGCCCTTTCACACCTTCTTCTCTTTCCATCTTTGTTTTGTTTCTCCTTTTGTTTCTGCAATTTCTCCTTCTCCTTCTCAATTTTTTTCTGGTTTTTCAAAGCTTCCTTCTCTTTCTTCTTTTCATCTTTTTCCAACTGCTGTTTTTTCTTCAATTGAATAATGTCATCAGAAGACATACTTTTCCCTGCAGGAACATCAAGTTTTCACCGTTTTATTATTCTTGGCTGGACAACTTCCTGTCTTCTTTCCTGAAGGTGCCGAATGAATGATTCCCCTATTAAATCAAGGTTAGTAGAAGCAGTTATTGATGGCAGTCGCCTGAGAATCTCTTCCTTGTTTATTGGATATATTCCAGCTTTTTTAAATCCAGCCATAAGATTAACTTTCACATTAGGCTCTATGCTGTCTAAAGCCTTTTTCAACAATCTTGGAAAAATATCCTTTCGATAATGTTGTTGCAGCTTTTCCACTGTCCGATTGTTTCCATTCTGTTAAAACTTGTTTCCACTTCATTTTGAGAGGCCTGAAATAAGCCAGATCAAGTGGCTGTGTTAAATGAGTTGAGTTCGGGGGTAGGCAGACGAACTGGATGTTGTTCTCTTCACAAAGTTTAAGAACGTTCACACTTATATGTGAACTGAGATTATCACCAATTACAACTTTTTTGCCTTCTTGTTTTTTTAAAACAGGAAGCAGATGAGCAGTGAACCAATCCTCAAATGTATCAACTATCAATCCATCCTTGTTTTGTCCTATTGTATCGCGCCCCCTGTGAACCATTTTCCGTCCATGTGGACCAAAGATGCTCTCCTTTATAAATTACATAAGGTGGCAATGAGTCACCATTGGCATTACCGCAGAACATCACACTTATATTTGATTTTGTCGAATTCATAATTCTTTCAGGGTACTTGCACCCTCTCCGACAAATCACTTTTTTCTTCCCCGGGTCATCTGTCATGCAGGTTTCGTCATAGTTGTAAATGTTGTTTGGCAATACATCCTTGATAGCCTCTTTCAGATTGTCAATGTAGTCTGTGATAATTTTTTCATCAATTTGAGCACGATTTCTTTTAATATTTGATGAAAACTTGACTGTCAGCTGAGGGTGTCTCTTTAAGAACGACTTTACCCAGTCACGGCCTGGAACACTGTTACAAAAAAATTCTACAGTCTTTCCCTGCCTAGTGAGGTAGGATTTCACAACATATCTCAAATCAAGTTCATCAAGTGGGAATCCATATTCACACATTTTGTCAATATGACTTGCAAAAGCTAATTCTTCTTCCCGCGAAAAAGTTGTAAGGTGACCTGGAGAACTTGAAAATGCATTCTTCAACTTGTTTTTAATAGTGCTTCGGGGTATTTTGAAGTGATCAGCAGCCTGCCTTTGAGTCATTTCACCAGATCTGATGCTTTCCAAACAGGTTTGGAGATGTTCGTTGCTGTAGTCAGCATATTTTCGGCTTCCAGGAAGACGTTTGTAGTTGTATGGCATCTTGAACAAGCTGAAAACAAACAAACAAATACAATAGAAATATGTCCATTACATTTTTTTTAACTAATTGTAATTTATCAACAAAACTAGAAATTATTATAATTTAATTCTTCATTTTGATTTTCCTTAACGAACTGCGTGATATTAATTAACAAATGTTACTATTAAAGCATGACACTGCAGTATAATTTCAATTAGACTGCAGTGTCATGCTTTAATAATAACATTTGTTAATTGTTATAATTTATGTATGTACCTATTTTTTATAGATATAGGCTACATTTGTTTAAGATATAAAAATGACTTATTTGAAAAAGTGGACATTATATTTTTTCCAAAGTCTTGAAATAATTTGTTTTTAATGGGATATGAGGTTGGAGAATAAACATATTTATCATTATTATTATTATTATATGTTCAAGCTATAGCTTAAAAGTGCACTCAGATCTAGTTAATAGGGAAAATATTGCAGAAAAACAGGTTAGTGTCATGGGATTATAGAAGTACAACCTACATTGGCCCAAAAAGACTGGGCCAAAGTAGGTCGTACTTTATGAGTTAGCTCAACTCATTTAAAGAAATATAAATATCAAATGACACATTGTGTTTCACAGAGTTTGAACTACAGCATGATATAGAGCATTAAAAAATTATATGAAAAACATACTTACATAACTTGTTCAAGAAGAAATGCGTGTTCTGCAGATAGAAGTATGAGAACTCGAAGTTGCACGTGGTTTTAGTAATCATAAAACTTCTCCACTAACAGCCTAGTGCCTAATAGGCGAGTCACTAGAACTAGCAGGGAGTAAGACGATGCTGCCATCTATCGGAACCAGTGTAAACCATTTCATTTAATGCAATGAATGAAACTGTAGAGAGCGTTTCATCTCTTATTTATTTTGGGCCAAAGAAGGACATTAGGGCCAAAGTAACCTGGTTTTACGGTAATTGATTGAGTAGAATATGTTTTCGAAATAATGAATGCTGCATGACTAAGTACATGGGATGTCCCTATTGAGATGTGAATAAAAATATTGATTGTCAAATGAATTTCATGATTCACCAAATAAAGTTGAGTGTGACATGAGATACATTGACCTTTTGGCGGTACGAAGTTCGACGGGTAGGCTAGTTGTAAATAAAGCTTTATTATTAATAGTCAACGCTGAAAAAAGACAGGCTCAATCACCAAGAATACTATAAATTCTATGAGGGACCAGTATCCATTAATTTTGAGTAGTTCAATCACTTCCACTATGGACACTGGATACATTATGGACAATCAATGAAGCAATACGTTTTAGTAATTTAATTCAATTCAAAAATATGTATGAAATTTATTAGCTACAGAAGAAAAAACTTTTGATTGCAGTGACCCCAACTACTACAATATGAATAACCACTTGGATCAAATATAATGAATTACTTACATCTCTCATCAACTCATACTTTTTATTAACAAAAAAATATATAAGTTATATTGAATGAACTAACGTCTAAAGTTTGCCTTTTTCTGTCCATGCTACAAATAAATGAAGGTATATGGTCGAGATTTTTTTTGTAATCTTGTTGTATATTAAGAAAGTTTTCAATGTGATTTTTGATGGCGATAGAATTTAAATTTGGTGTGGCGCACTCACACAACTTTCCTTGTCGTTATGGAAATTAATCACCTGACGCTAGTGTACACGCACATCTCAAGTCTACTATTCAAAGATTTGAGCCAGCTGGTGACAGCACAATAACGCTGGAGACACAAGAGGTCTGCTAACTCTTCATAGTGAATGATCTAATAGAATCAACAGTTACCAACAGTTTGCAATTGAATCACATTCTATTGAATTTTGAGCTTATTTTCAATTTCAGGTGAAAATGTTACTGAACATTAATTGAAGAGATTTTCATGCTCAATCTTTTCCACCTGAAATGTTTTGTTCAAATTGTATCTGAAGCCTGATAATTGGGAATCTGAAATCAAACTTTGCATAGATGAGGAGAAGCTCCTGAAATTTTTACAGGTATGAGACTTGTGGCAGTTGGTAGAGCTTATCAATGACATTTTAGGTATGAATTTGATCAAAATCGTTGGAGCCGTTTTCTAAAAAATCGCGGAAAACCCTGTTTTTGACAACATTTTTGCCATTTTAGCCGCCATCTTGAATTACATTTGATTGAAATTGTTCGTGTCGGACACACACACACCACACACACACACACACGCACAAATACACACCAATACCCAAAAACCACTTTTTTGGACTCAGGGGACCTTGAAATGTATAGAAATTTAGAAATTTGGATACCTTAATTTTTTTCGGAAAGCAATACTTTCCTTACCTATGGTAATAGGGCAAGGAAAGTAAAAAACAATTATCAACAAACTCCTAACCAAAGAAAATCTCTGTGCTCTGTTCTAATCCGTAATGTTGAATACAAATTGATAATACACACAAAAAACTAACAAAACCTACTCTAGAACATGGTACGCCATAGTGGAGTAGGTCAATTTCCACACAGAAAAACTAAACAAGTAGAGAACACATTATAAGAATCTTTTGTAACTAACTATTGTATGTAATATTGTAATTTATCTAATATTTTTGTAATTGATGTAGTAGTTTTAGTTTTTTTGGGAAATAAACATTTATTATTATTATTATTATTATTATTATTATTATTATTAATGTATGAGACTCCATATACAGCTGATAGAAGGCGCAAACCGAACTGAATACAACAATGAAACAAACACGTGGCGAGCTCGCGCTCTCGATAAACACAAAATTAATTCGATCAGCTGATTGATAAGATTATTTTAAGCTTTCCTATGATTCCAACATATGTTAGAATATCATGTGTCAATTATATCAGTTTTATATGACGTTGATCATGTTCATAACCTTACTTAATAGGATCCTTTTTCATCCTTTGAAATCCTTAGAGGCAAAATATCTCAAAATCCGTTCTTAGTGCGCGTCTAGCATGTTTGAAGAATATTTGTGCAGAGTTTTAAGTCTGTAGGCCAATCAGTTTTAGCTGTAGTGTGATTTTACATAAAAATTTTCGAAAAAATCCCTCTCCTGAACCCCCCTGTGCTCCTGATCGGAATTTTTCTGCATAGATCTAATTATTTTCCGTAGCTGAACAAAAAAGTTCCTCATGACTTTGCTGTGCAATGAGCGGTTAAAAAGTACAACATTTTTGGGGGGCCCAAGCTCTCTCAGGGGGGGAAATTTCTGAAAATCCTTTTTTAGTGGATGTTTTGAGACTACCATGAACAATTGTGAAAAATTTCAAGTTTTTAGTGTCAGTAGTTTGGGCTGTGGTGTGATTTCAGTCTGTCGGGGCTTAGCCTTTTATAGATATAGAGAAGAGAAGAGAAGAAGAAGAAGAAGAGAAGATAGAGATTGGTTTCTATCACAGTCTAGGTAAACTGTGGTATCACTCAAATGAGAATTTAGCGCGGAGAAACATACATTGTGCAGATTAACTGGACAATTAAGATTATAGAAAATCAAGAAAGTATGACTTTTGGTACACCATATCGAAGGTGTTAAAACGAGCTTTAACTTCTATAATATCTAAAATTTTCGAAAAACAAAAGCGTTAACGTTTATTCCACAAAATATAATATTATTAGGTGAAAAGTTTCTTATTTTCTGGCTCTGTATGGGAATAACTTCCTGAACAAGAAATAAACAATCTAATTTAATATGACATTAATTGTAGTACTATTCACTCTTGAAACGATGAAATCAAAGTCAGTTCGATACCTTGATTTGGTACCGAGATATACTTGTTTTCGAGAGCATTGCTGTTTCATACTTCGGGGGGATTTTTTGGGGGGGGGGGTGAGTTCACAAATGAGTAAAAAATTTGTTTACTTGTATTTCAAAATACAAGGAACATTGTTATCAGGTGTATCTGGAAATCTATCTAGTCTTAGGTTGTAGAGCACAAAATTATGCCCAGAGGGATTTTGAATCGTACATTTGAATTGTGGAAATCGGAAGATATAGTTGATTATAAACGTAATCATTGGATTTATCAACTAATTTTACTTCAGAATGGATAACTTGAATTAGATAACTCAAGTATGGTACCGGTACCCTCATAAGGCCACCACAAAGTAATAAAATTGTAAATTTGAGAAAAATCTGAAATCTTCCGCCATTATTATCTCGGTAACAAAGCATTCTAGGACCCATGTTTTATATACTTTTCCCTTTATTTATATGTAATTAAACACTTCCTGAAGTTTGTAGGTCTATTTCAGAATCACCTTGTAATCGTAATTTGAGGCCGTGCATCAGGTTTTTATTTTTTTTTTTTTATTTGGATACTATGAAGTTATCATATAATATTTTATTGGGAAGAGAAATATTTTTCTTATTACTTTTGGAGATATGAGCACCCAAAATATGAATTTTCTAAACAGGTTATTTTAAATTTGGTAACAGGTAAAGTCATGCAATTTTGAGGATGAATTCTTCATGGTGTTGGTGATTGAACAACATTTTTCATTATAATTGTTGAAAAAATTATCCAATTTAAAAAAAACTCAAAATGTTCTATTTATGAAATTGATCAACTTTTTTTGAAAAAAATTTGAAAATGTTTCATTTAATCAATAATGCCATGAAGAATTTGTATCCTCAAAACTTCATGAATTTATCTGTTAGCAAATTTGATGTAGCCTGATGTTTGAAGAAGTTCAACTTTGGTCGCTCATATATCAAAAAGTGATCACACAAAAAGGCTTCTTGGGAGAAATTTGTTAATTTCGAAAAATTTCTAGTAGCCAAATAGAAAAAAATTTAAAAATTCCACTAGTAAGAGTTTCCAAAATCCTTATGCATAGCCTCAACTGGAGGTGGTTATAGTTAAACATTAAATTGAATGATAAGAGAAGAAATCATTATATTTATTTTGAAATATATACAATAATAGGAATAAGCGAATTGATCGAAATAATACAATATTGAAAACATGGTAGCAGAGACAAAGTAGATATCTGTAAAACCATTCGTCGATAAGATATTTGTAGAACAATGCTGAGTCGGAAATGTGGAAGAGTTAAAATCATGATTTGCAAAGCATCTATCTAAAATGAGATACTATATAATTTATTCAATTTAAAAGAGGTTTTATAATTCAAAGAAAAGCTCAGCAGCATACGTAGGCGAAAGGCGAAGCCTGCATAGTATAGTAGAAAGGTTTGTTTCATTTGATATTTTTTCAACGGTTTTAAGCAATAATTTCAAAATTGGAGAGACTGGCTCACTTTGCAATAGACAAAAATAATAAATCCCCGTACATGGAAAGAAAGCATATGAATCACAAGATAAGAGCAATTACTTGCAACTTGAAATAAAATGAAATCGAACACTTACGAATCTCTGGCCCAGAAGAGCACACTGCAATAAACTAGAACACTGAAGTACATAGTGGCTCCTAATATGAGATCCACCGATGTACTGAAGATGTGATCGAAATATTCGCCATTTTATACAACCAATAATGATCAAATTTAATTCGAGAGATGGAGTTCAACTTTCTACTGTCGGTATAAGTTGAATAGGGAGCATTGATGTTATTCATATTGGGGATGCTGTCAATTTGAAGTGGATCTCTCTCCAGTTACTGACGTCACAATAAGCTCGAAAACATTGAATAATAATGAATGTATTGATGTATGGCAGGCTATGTCCAAAACAAATTTATAGAGTACGGTTTTCAATAGCTGAAATATGTATTGTCAAATTTAGCTATTGAAATTATAAAACTTTCTTTGGTCAAAAACTTTAGTTCTTTTCTGAAACGTCCAATAAAACTTGAACTATAATAAAAAAAACAGTGTGCAATGCCCGGTTACCCGGTCAATTATGTATTGCGCTCTGAGCAGCCTGTTACGGTCGTTTACCTGAGCGTATTGAATTCAGTGTTTATTAGATATTCAAGACTGAATAGGCTGGGTCTTAATAATTATAGTCTTCACAAGAAAATAGTTCATATTAGTTCAGTTTACATCGTGTTTCGTTATATTGATGTGATTGAGTGATTGAGATTGAGTATTAGCAGTGAATATTGATGGAGTATCGAGTGTCAAGTGAATTATTGTAAGTGATACAATATGGACAAGTTTGTATTTAAAAAAGCGCGTGTTGATGAGATCGCAAAACCACTCCCAGCACTGGAATCATCTGTAGTGGTACCTGGAACATCTGCCAGTCCCAGTAATAGTGACAGTTTAGATTTGAACAGCAATAAAAAGGTAATCGGTAAGGGAAGATCCTTTCAGAAGTCATGGGTATCTAAATATTCTTGGTTAGAATATGAAAATGAAACTGACAAAGCATTTTGTAAAGTTTGCAAAGATGCAGAAGCGAAAGGCCTTATTAAGTTTACTCTAAAGAGAGAAGATGCTTTTACTTCTGTCGGCTTTTCAAACTGGAAAAGGGCCTTGGAAAAGTTTCGTACTCATGAAACTACCAATGTTCACAAGGAGAGTATTCTTAAATTGTCAACTGTTTCAAACTCAAGTGTAGCTGCCCAGTTAAATGAGCAAATAGATAATGACATGAAAAAAGCCCGGTTAGCGCTAACTGCTATTTTCACAACTATGAAATTCCTATGTAGACAAGGTCTAGCAATTAGAGGCCATGAAGACAAAAACTCGAATTTTTTGCAACTATTGGAACTCAGGAAAGAAGATGTCCCGGAATTAAAAGACTGGCTAAATCGTTCAGGTTTTAAATGGACATCCCATGATATTCAAAATGAAATAATCGATTTGCTAGGTCAGTCTGTTCTGCGGTCGGTCTTATCTAACATTAAAAAATGTGAACACTTTTCCATCATGGTGGATGAAACAAGTGATGTTTCGATCCACGAACAAGTATCATTTTGTATTAGGACAGTAAATGATGATTTGACCACCAATGAAGATTTTATTGGATTATATGAAACGCCAAACACTGATTCTAAAACTTTGTTTACTATTGTCAATGACATTCTGTTACGTTTGGATTTGCCCATTGAAAAATTGAGAGGACAGTGCTACGATGGTGCTTCTAATATGAGCGGAAAGTTTAATGGACTGCAAAAGTTAATTTTAAACTTGCAACATCAGGCCATTTTCGTCCACTGTACTGCACACAGTCTTAATTTAGCAGTTGAAGACAGTCTTCGGTGCCTGACTTGTATGAGAGACATTATGAACCTTGCAAAGGATCTAATTAATAATATTAGAGAATCCCCAAAAAGGATGGAACTATTCAGAAGTGTAATCAGTGCCAATGCTACCGTTCTACATGATACATCAGGAATTCGACCACTTTGCCCAACTCGATGGACAATGAGAGCATCAAGTGTGCAACAAATCTTGAAGAATTATGAAAATATTTTGGAGTTGTTTGAAACCATCTCTTCCTCGGATAAGAACGAAGCAGGTTATAAATGTGCAGGCTTTTTGGAATCAATGCTGACTTTCAAGACTTATTTCCTTTTACAGGTTTATTGCTATGTAATGAACCCAGTTGAAGAGGTAAATCGCAAAGTTCAATCACCTGATTTGAGCGTAACTGATTTAGAAGATATGTTTATTAACCTAGTCTGTATTTTGGAAGAAAAGCGTGGAGGGTTTGAGGACTTCTGGAAGTTTTGCCTATCAGTGAAGCCACCATCAGTAGCTGAACCGGAACTAGCAAGAAAACGCCGCATTCCTCAACGGTATGAAAACAAGGAGGCTGGAGCACCCCACACATTCAACACACCAGCTGAATTTTTTAAAATCAAATACATTGAAATTTGTGAAACTGTGAGGTCTTGTGTTGCCAGCAGATTTGATGCAACAGGACTGTCAAAGGTCATTGCAGTGGAAAGGGAGTGTCTGTCTGTTTTAAACGAAGGACAAAAAAGTGATATGACACGCTCTAAAGAGTTTTTTCAAAATGATCTGGACACTGACAGATTATTCTTACATTTGTCAATGTTAAGTGACATTTCCAAACAAAAGAAGCTGCAACTTCGTACGTTGAATGATGTTAAAAAGTACTTTGAACTAGAACCCAGTGTGAAGGAAATGTTACCAGAACTTGTGAAAGGCTTGAAACTGCTTCAAGTTGTGCCGGTGACGTCAGCAACTAACGAACGTTCATTTAGTGCCCTGCGCCGCCTCAAAACCTACCTTAGAGCTACAATGGGACAGAAAAGACTCAACAACTTAGCGATAACTCATGCTCATCAAGATATTTTGGAAGAAATAGACATTTGTCAAGTCATCAACGAGTTCATTAAAAGGAATCCAGTCAGAAGATCCAGTTTTGCACTCTTCTAAGGACAAACTGTTCTGTTTTCTCTTCTAAGGATAAAAGTTTCAGGTAAAGCCTCAAATTCTGTTTACTTTACATTCTAATGTCAATTTTTCATGTCATGTTTTTTAAAGACAGTTTTCAGCAATTCTTTATCTCAGAATTCTGTTATTTAGGCTACAATAATTTCATTCAATACTACTTAAATTATTTTTTAAAGAGGTTGGCTGTATTTTAAACACAAATACAAAAACACACATACATTTAAAATACAAGAACTGAATTGTTGATTTTTAGATTCAATTGATCGGGAACTTGATAGCTATTTATGTATTAAGAGCGTAATGCGCGACTTTATCGCTCGCGCAAAACAGTTATCAAGCGACGTGAAGCAGAGCGTGATAATTTTGCAAGAGCGATAAAGAAGAATTACGCGCGAATTACATACAAATTTTCTTCTTCAACTGCCCAAACCTGTCAAATCACTCATATCTGGCGGAGTTAACAACTTTTCTGTTCAACCTATCATTGACATTTGTAATTAGGGATGTCAATCCCGGGACTGAATTCCAATCCCGGTATTTCGGGATTATCCAATATCAATCCCGGGATCCCGGGACTGATCCCGGGATTGACAAAAATCAGTTTCATGCACTTTTAGCCAATTGTTTCTCCTCAATTACATGTTCAGTATAACAGTGTGTGGAGATGGAAAAGGGCTTATTATAGAGGGAGAGGATATTATTGAGATGGAAAAATACTTGGGAATACTATTAAAATTGAACATTCTATTCCTTCAAATGTTTTCAAGATAAGGAGTAACTTTTTTCAAAAGCTGAACCACTACTAAATGAAATTTTGTAGAACCAACTATATTCACTTCAACTGAATATTATTCTAAGGTGAGAGAAAGAGAAGATATGAGGAATAATTAGATAGAGAGTGAATAGATGGTGCTTGTTTATTTCTGATTTCTGAAATCTTTTTTAAATTCTGAGTGCATTTCAAGGAAATGACATTAGCACTTTTGCAAATATTACCCCGTCTAAACCAGTGAATATATAATGTAATAGAGAATAGAATTTTAAATATAGAATAGAATTCTTGAAGAATTACATTCTATACTAACTGGTCTAGACTGGTAATTGTGGTGCTGTATAAACAGAAACAAACATAGAGGCATAACAACTGATCAACAACCATTCTGGGAATGATGCAAACCGATAATGCGAATTCTATTTTGCCAGTACAGAGTACAGTATATTATGTAAATAAAAGTGTAGGCTGTGCCAGTAGAAAAATTCAGTCAAACACTTAGAACAATAAATTAGTCATGCAAAACTCATATTCATCACCGTAAATGAATTCTATATTGAATTATTTTTGGAAAAATCGATTCACAATAAAATTTCAGGTTCTCTTATCCTGAAAATCCCGGGATTTACGCTGAGAAATCCCGGGATTGTTAGGTATCAAAAATGGGCCGGGATCCCGGATCCTGGGATTGACATCCCTATTTGTAATGCAATAATTGATGTTCTCAATTAGGTGCTACAATAAAATATTTTGACTTTTGACTTACTTCTGGCGAGCTGCTTATCATCAGCTGATTAGCGAGCATAAAGAAACTCTTCTCCGCATGTGCGAATGATTAGCGAGTGTAAAGAAAATCAACTGCGCATGCGCAGATGGTTAGCGAGCGAAAAAGTAGATTCTCCTCAGAAATAAACTGTTTTACGAGGAGAATTGAGTATGTAATTCTTTTTATACGCGCAGCTGTAGAAAAAACTCTTTTTGAAATTGGCCTCGCATATTTCTGTCTTGTCCCAATGCCTTTTGAGTCATAATACTTTATTTACAAGAATAAGAACAGTTTTTAATAATAAATAAATGAATAATTAAAGCATTTATTATTGAAATTTCATAATTAAAAAACTGAAAACCTGAATTCACATATTATCTGAACTAGAATATTGTTTTTAAAATGCATAATTTTGTTACAAGCAAAATGAATTGGATTGGATTTTCAAATGTACCGCCATAAAGACCCCATAAAATGGCTGCTCACAACAATAGTGTCATGACCTGTATTTTATAGACCTTGATCATTACCAAGGTCTATAAATACCTTCATAGACCTTGATTATTACAGAGTGCCGGTTGCACAAAAGCCGTTTTAATTTGAATCGTGATTAATTTCACAAGAACCAATTAGAGAAGGATTTTTCGAAAAATGTACTTCTGATTGGTTCTAGTGAAATAATCCCAAAAATTGTTTAAGTATCCATCAAGAACGTTTTGCCCTCTCTCTCTTTCTCTCTTTGACACAATACACCAAAGGAATTCAACACAACGACTAAAACTTGGATTTATGCATTAAAAGAAAATTGAATCATTGCTACTTTTGAATATTACAGTGTACCTACTATTTTGATGTGGTGGAGGGTCTCATTTGACAAGATAAGAGAGGAGTAATGAGACACAATCTGTGAGAAGTTGGGCCAAACTGCTATCGTTTTAGAAAATCATTTATTTCTCCCACTTTTTAATTTTCCAATCTTCATTCATCCAATAATATACCGTGAAAATAGTTATCTGGTCCCTTCATAAAGGATATTTACTAAAATTCATTTTTAAGAAATGGCTAGTAAGCCTTAGTCAAGAAGAAAATAAAACCGTCTACAACCCTATATGATTTAGTAACGAATAATGTATTTTTGCAACATTAATGTATTTTAACTCTAAAACTGAAACCTGTTTCTCCATTATTTATTCTCTCTTTGAATTCTGAATACTTTTTAATTTAAATTATCTGTTTCCTTCTAACTCGCTCCGTTCTATTCTGAAAATCTGGTACAATATGTATTGTTTTCATTGAGTATCATTCTAAATTTTTCTCTTTTATCCTGCATGATTAATATAAGATCAATAAATATAGGCCTACTATAAATATTGTTGTTTCAATTTGTACTAGCCTTCCTGTATTGACTTAGCCCTCCTCTGTTGTCGTTCAATTGAATTGCTCACTAACTGCTCCATCTAAAGGTGTCAACGTGATTCCAGTCGACGTGATTTTGTCGCTTACATCATTGATATTTCCCACTTATTAAGTTCAAATATAATTATTATATTAAAAAAATACATAGTTTGCTCTTCAGTTCAGGTGAATAAAGGAGATTTAACCATTAACATTATTATTCATATTTCTATATTTCAGTTTTGAGATTCCTCTTATTTTATTATACTTGATTACTATATTGAAAAATGTATTATTATCAATTATTATTCTGATTCATTTTTGGTTTTTCATATGTTGTCTGTACTGTGCTTTGTTTTGTGAAAAAAATGTAAAAATAAAGAACTCCTTACATGATGATATACTAAATTTTCAACTGAAATTTAATGAGATCCAAGATTCAAACGTTCTGTGAACGATTTCATTTTAATAGTTAGTCTGGATTCAGCAAGTAGGCTATATACTATTATTTCTATACCCGGACTATGAAACATGACAAACTAACCCTTTATACACACAGTGTACATTGTAGTAAAATCAACATTTCAAAAAATCTCATTGATTTCTAATTGCACTATTTTCTTAATACTTTCAATAATTTGAATATGAATTGAAATACTGAATTTTCTAATATTGAGTTGAGGATGTTAACAATTTTCAATAGCCTCCGTGAAGTAATTTCAGAAATTACTGTTCCACTTCATTATCATATGACATTGTTCTATCCCTGAGTGAGCCCCTGGCCCCTTGGAGGCCCCTTGTGTTCTTAGCATGCAAGTAGGCCAACACTTCTGTACCTACGCTGTCGTGCTTATGCATTTTAATTAAACGCAACACAAATCAACTAAAGTGCAACTTCTAGATGCCTTTAGGCTACATATTCTAGAGCTAAGTTTTATCCAAGTTGAAAATCATTGAGACGTTTTTCCATTTGAAATAGTGGTAGAATTATTCCAATTACTCAAAACAAGTTCTGCAATTTTGTAATGGGCTTCTTTCATCTCATGTAATGAGCATGAGAACATCAATTATTTAATCATTTACCGGTACCTGATCTACTTCAACGTTCTCATCAAGTTATAAAATAATCAAATAGCCTCCATAGTTTCTCTAGCTTAGTTCGACCTACACAGTATGGCAATTGACTGTCACACTTTTGATTGGCTAGCTCGATTACATGATACAAATTCGCCATTAAGATTATAAACAAACTTTATAATCCTATCCTATTGCATTGGAAATTTGAAATTCATTACTTCTATTAGCGGTTGGAAACATGATTGGCTCAGTAATAATCGTGTATACTTCTAGGAAGGACATCTTGCAATTTTTTTAAGTGAATGCATTGCTGCGAAAACCTTTCTACAGGTTTTACTGACTTGCTCTGACCAGTCGAGGTTATTATCATATTGATGCCTAGGTTTTTACCTTATTGATACATTCGGATACGCATTCATAAAATCAAGCACTATCCAATTATTAATATATGTTTTATATTATATTGACATAATTTTTTGTGTATTATTTTTATTGATAACTCTAACCTAATTATAATTTAACAATATTAAACCCCCATTTAAATGGTGGTAGGCGCTTCATGCCTTTGATAACAGATTAGAGATTATCAACAAAAATTACAAGATAAAAGTCCAAGTAGCACTAACATATTATTCAAATTTTAAAATTTCTCATTGGTCAAATTATTTTTAATCTCTTATACTTATTGTAATTTGAATTATTACAATAGTTTATTGTTTAATATTATACTTTCTGCGCCAGTAAAAATTCAGACTAAAGGCAGCTCAAATCTGAGACCAGT
>NC_052510.1:21869497-21899109 GCF_014356525.2 Nilaparvata lugens
TATAAAGCTATTGATTCCCCAAAAAGTAATTCAAAAATTAACCTGCCCGTTTTCCTCAATACAAATATTGTTCTCATATCTATCCACGACAAATTTCAATATGACTAGACTTGTCTTTAGTTATTATCCTCCATATAGGTCTTGACTTAATTTCAAATAATTATTTAATGAGCTCAGCTCTTATCATCAGCCCCATGTTGGGCGCCATGTTGTGTCACGTTATTTTTTATAGTTAAATAACGATTATCCTCCTGCTTGGCATCAGTCGGTAGAGCATGAAATGATTCAATAATTATAAAAATTAGGTCATGGTTTTTCATAGGAGTAGTATAAATAGGCGGGTCCTGGCACACAAGTGTGCCAGGACCCACCTTTATCTCAAGGTCATCCAGGCGCCTCAAGGTCATCCAGGTCAACCAACCCCAACCTCAAGGTCATCCAGGTCAACCACCCCCAACCTCAAGGTCATCCAGGTCAACCACACCTACCTCAAGGTCATCCAGGTCAACCACACCCACCTCAAGGTCACCCAGGTCAACCACACCCACCTCAAGGTCATCCAGGTCAACCACACCCACCTCAAGGTCACCAGGTCAACCACTCTAACCTCAAGGTCATCCAGGTCAACCACCCTAACCTCAAGGTCACAAAAAAAAAAATAAAAAATAAAAAAAAATTAAAAAAAAAAAAAAAATTAAAAAAAAAAAAATTAAAAAGAAAAAAAAAAAATTAAAAAAAAAATTAAAAAAATTGAAAAAAGAAAAAAATTAAAAAAAAAAAATATAAATAAAAAAAAAATATAAAAAAAATAAAAAATAAAAAAAAAATTGAAAAAAAAAAGATAGAAAACACAAAATCGAAAAAATAAATAAATAAAAACACTTAAAATTGGGAATAAATGGGGGAAAAGGGAAAAAAGGGAAAAGGGGGAAAAAAAAAATTCCCTACTGATCTTGAACTGCCTGCCGGTCGCCCCCGCCAGTCACCTGGCTGCCACCAGTCACCCCACCGGTCGCCCGGCCGCCGCCAGTCGGAAGAAGTATCATATTCTCTATAATTTAAGTCCTTAAACATAAATCCTCTATGGTGTAGTGGTTAGCAAGTCAGCTTTCTGAGTTGGAGGCTCTATGCTCGAATCCAAGGCGGTGAAGGAAAGTATTAAAGGTCAGTATCAACAGAACCAGAGGATATATTTTTTGTATGTAGTGGGTAGACTGGCCCACCACTGCCAGTAATCCTGCTGCCAGTCATCTGGCCAGCACCGATCGCCTGGCCGCCGCCGGTCGCCCCCGCCGGTCGCCCGGCCGCCACCGATCACCCTGTCGGTTGCTCCACCAGTCGCCCCACCATCGTCACCAGTCGTCCCACTATCGCCGCCAGTCGTCCCACTATCGCCACCAGTCACCCCACCATCGTCACCAGTCGTCCCACTATCGCCGCCAGTCGTCCCACTATCACCACCAGTCGCCCCACCATCGTCACCAGTCGCCCCACTATCGCCGCCAGTCGTCCCACTATTGCCGCCAGTTGCCCCACTATCGCCGCCAGTCATCCCACTATTGCCACCAGTCATACCACTATCATCACCAGTCATCCCACCATCGCCACCAGTCGCCCCACTATCGCCACCAGTCGCCCCACTATCACCACCAGTCGCCCGGCCGCTGCCGGTCGCCCCACCACCGGTCGTCCATCCGCCGCTGGTCGGCCACCGCCGGTTGTCTGGCCGCCACCAGTCGCCCGGCCACCGGTCGCCCTGCTGGTCGCCTCACCGGTCATCCGACTGCCACCAACAGTCGACCTGCTGCGGCTGGCAATTGTCCCGCCGGCTGAGCATGAGCATTCTCAATGACCCTAGCTCCTCCTGCCACATGGACCATGCTCACCAGTTTTCAGCATGTCTGTGGCAGGATGGTAGGGTCTTCCACTCAGTGGTCAGTCAGTCACTGTTCAGTCACTTATCAGTCTGATCAGTAACTGATCAGTCACTGTTCAGTCACTGATCAGTCACTGATCAGTCACTGTTCAGTCAGTGGCACTCCGCACTGGTATGGGTCCAAAATGTATAAATAGCGGAGCTCAAACACTCAGACCTCAGTATACTGATAAAACTGACCAGTATGTATATCAAACAAAGGAACCATAAGCCAACATTGGAGGAGGTTTCCTACCATATTGGAGATTGCTAGGTTGAAGCTGAAATCAAAAGGAGGCATAAGGAAATCATGCTGGGTAGACGGATTGCAGAAGAGAAACATGTGGAACACTTCAAACCTCTAGCCAACCTAGTCGAAACCTTCCAACAGATGCCAGTTCAGCAACCACAACTACCTCCTTGGAGTGAGATAAGGAACATGAAATTTGCTTGACGTGCTTTGTGTCGGCTCCGCATTTTACTCGAGTTTTTATCGTAAGTTCTGGTGCTAGTGACTTGATTTTTTGCAACCAGTTGTAGGGAAGTGATATCTTCAGAAGTGTTCAATTTCATTGCGATTGGACATACGACATTTGTGTAGAAACGTTCTAAGTGTAACGTGTGAAATGAATTTTGGTACTAGAAGCAACTCAAAGTTACAGGCTTCAAAAGATAAGGCAGGCGACAAGAATTCGGCTGCATCGCTCGACCCCTTCACCTCACACCACGCCTACCGGTCACGAGGAGGAGTGCGACGGCGGAATGAAGAGTCTCATTCAGAGAGTCTTATCTGAGTTCATCTCTAACGACGAATTCCTTGATAGATTGGCGGATCGGGTCGCCGATAAAGTCATTGATAAACTCAAACAGATTGTCACTTCTCATGTCATGGATGTAATAGAGCCGCGCTTTTTCGAAATAGAAAAAAAGATTGAATCACTCACTAATGAAGTGGCAGTCATACGTAAAAATTATGCTGCTCGCGAGGAGTCTCAGGAGAGCCGAATGGACGGATTAGCGCAGTATCAAGACGCAACAATGTCAGAATATTTGGCATACCTGAAGTCAGTGGGGAGAATATAACAACTGTCGTTACAAAGATGTTTAGCGAGAAACTTGACCTGAAAGTGGACACTCACTGATTGATCGATGTCATCGCGTCGGCTGCCCTTCGGCCCCCGGCGAGTCCAGGAGCCGAGCTGTCCTGGTAAAATTAATCAGCTACCAAACTCGGCGTGCTGTCATCTCGGGAAGGCGGCGGCTCAAAGGCACTCCTATCACGATTCGCGAGGACCTCACGAAGCGGCGGAATGACTTCTTCAGGCAGGTGGCAGCAAGGGTTGGATTCAAGAATGTATGGACAATCGATGGAAGAATTTTATGGATCGAAAACGGAAAAATTCATTCGAGCAATCATGACATTGTGGACTCACAGAATAGATAATGTAAGCTTTTTTGATGATGGATGAGTGTGGTAGATTTGTGGGTTTGCGGATGAGAATCACGGGTAAGTTAATCTATTTATTTTATTTTTTTTTTCATTAGAAAATATATAAATATTTATTCATTTATTCTTCTTATCATTCTTGAGATGAATATTATTATTCTTTTCTCTTTTTTTTTGCAAATTACTCTATCTTGTGCGATGCATTTTAGTTGATATAGTATTAGAATGCAAATTGTTCTTATGTAATTAATATATTTCTCATGTATTTAGTAGATTGATTATTTCGATCAGATTTACAAAACAATTCGTTACCTACTAAATGTAATTTTTTTTTTTCTTGCTATTTAATTATCTGCATTGCTATCCTATACATCTGCCACTCTCTTCTGTTTCCTTTCTTATGTATGAATGTTATATTTTAGTAGATCAATGCTGTTTGTGCTATGTTCTATTACTGTTGGTATTTTACTGATTTATTTATTTATCTATTTTTCAAATCAATTCTCTCAGTTTGTGATGATTTTCCTCATGCCTTCATTCTATCTTGTTAGTTTAAGCCACATTTCACTTCCAATATGGACACTACCAATCGAATATCATTACATAGAATAAAAAGCATGATTTTTCTTTTGTACTTTATTGATATATCTACTTCTTTTTTTTGTAAGGATGTAAATGAAAATTTATCTTTAAATGCGCTTTAAGCATAGGAATCCTTTCACTTATCACTTCCAATTATATTTCTTGTATCACACTGAATTGATTTAAATAATAAATTATTACATATCTGCTCTAGTAACTCATCTTGTTAAGCATCAGGCTGTCAGCTCTCATGTTCTGTTACTTGTTGCTTGGAAGATCTTAAATGTTTCATTCAATAATCATCGAACTTAAAATTTTTATATATAATAATATTGGAGTCAATGATGTTCGTCTGGCTTTCTGGTGGGCTTATTTTTTTTTTCTCCGCGCTTATAATTCACCTATTTTTACCCTTGCTTTCCCTCTTCTTTTTTTTTTTTTTTTTTATCCCTACTAATCTTAAAATTTAGTTAAAGCATCATGATCTATATCTCATTAGTATTAATAAGTATGCAAGGGAGTATGAATGTTTGTGTGATAGTGTTGAGAAGATATTTTGATGTAGTCTATGGTTGTGGGGTCTGTCTCTGTCGGCCTTTTCCTCTCGCGTTAGTGATTGTAATCTCAGCCAATGAGTTATCGAAATGATGACGGCGCCGCGCTGAGCGTTGGGGAGCAGCTCCGCAATAATTTTCTTAATTATTCAAAATTTCTCAAAGTAGCTCATGTGAATGCGCAGTCTATAGGTTGTCACATTGATGAGTTTCGCTGTATGTTTGAGACACAGGAGTGTGATGTGATCTTGGTATGCGAAACATGGTTAAAACCGATCGTGCCTTCAAGCCGAGTTGAACTAGCGGGATACTCGTTGCTGAGAAATGATCGCCTTCATAAAAACGGAGGTGGTGTTGCAGCCTATGTGAAGCATGCTCTAAAGCCTAGAATTATTGTTAAATCCGACACAAACAGAGCAAGTAAACCAGAGTTCATGCTTCTGGATATTTTTATCAATGGGAGCAAGGTGCTTATCGCTGTGTGCTACAGACCTCCGCACATTGGGTTTATGGAGGAGTTTGAAGTTGCCCTCATTGAGAGTATGGCTGCCTACAGACATATCATAGTCATGGGTGACTTTAACACGGACTTACTTAGACACAATTCACCTGAGAAAAATCAATTAATGACAATTTTCAACTCCTGTAATTTATCCCTGTTGCCTCTGCAGGCCACTCACCATACCTCAGCCTCCCACACCCTGTTGGATCTGATTGCTGTTTCAGAGGAGGATGCGGTCAGAACACATGGGCAGATGCCGGCTCCAGGATTGTCACACCATGACCTTATTTATTGTGTCTATGCCATCAAAGTTCCCAAGCCTGAGCCAAGATTGATTCATTATCGAGATTTCAAGAATATTAACTATCCTGAACTTTTTAGAGAGGCGTCTGGTCTGCCCTGGTACTATTTTTACTTTACAAATGATGTTAATGAAATGCTGACAATGTTTTATGAGTATACACATTACCTCTTCAACAAGTTTGTACCTCCTCAGGTAAGGCGCGTAACAAGAGTACCGGCGCCATGGATTAGTCCTGAGATCAGGCGGCTGATGAAGGAGCGAGACAGATTATGTAGACTTTCCAGGCGCTCACGTGACCCGCTGCTGTTTGCCGAGTATAAAAGAGCAAGGAATCACTGCAAACAGCAACTTCGAAACTCCAAGTGCCGATACTTCCGCAGCACTCTTGGGTCTGCTAGATCGACTGCATCCAAATGGCGAACACTGAGGAAACTCGGAGTTGGCAAGGATAGGAACAGGTTGATACTGAATCACAGCCCTGATGAATTGAATAATTTCTTTGTGGATATTCCAGGGACATTGGATATGGCACAAGAGTATACAGACCAGTACAGGACAGCTCGAAGGCAGGATGAGTTCTACTTTGCTGCGGACACTGAAGCCAATGTACTGAATGCAATCTTGTCCATCAGGAGTGAAGCTGTTGGTGCTGATTTGCTTCCAATGAAATTTATCAAAATTATTTTGCCTATTGCCCTTCCATTCATCACACATCTCTATAACACTTCACTCATTTCTTCTGTTTTCCCCACTGAATTCAAAACCTCCAAAATCATCCCTCTCAATAAAACTTCCAATCCTTCCTCTCCATCTGATTATCGTCCAGTTGCAGTGCTGTCTGTCATGTCCAAGGGGCTAGAAAAATATGCACATGAACAAATTAATGGTCATGTTTCAACGTTCAATCTTCTCAATAAATTCCAATCAGGCTTCAGGAAGGGATACAGTACTATGAGTGCCCTTTTATGTGTAACAGATGATATACGCTTGGCTATGGATAATGGACAGCTCACTCTGATGGTACTGATTGATATGAGTAAGGCCTTTAATTCAATATATCATCCTCTTCTGCTTAAAAAAATGATTAATCTGGGTTTTTCAGCCAACAGCATTGCCTGGATTAGATCATATCTAGCAGATAGACAGCAGTGTGTACTGGCAAATGGAGGTCAATCTGGGTGGCGAGTGGTCAATAGGGGTGTGCCACAGGGATCGGTGCTGGGCCCTCTGTTATTCAGCTTATACATTAATGACTTACCTCACAGACTGACCAATACTAAATATCACATGTATGCTGACGACCTGCAAATTTACTTGCATTTTGACATTGACGACTTTGACAACGCTGTTAACAAAATGAACTTTGACTTACTCAGCATCACGGAATGGACATCACAACATGGTTTAAACATTAATGAAAATAAATCAAAAACAATAGTAATAGGACATAATAGACGCTTACCTAACCTTGACTATGCCAATGGACCTTTTGTGACAATGAATGACCAACAGTTGGAGTACTGTAAAACAGTAAAAAACTTGGGTGTCTTAATGAACAGACATCTCGACTGGACCGAACACATTACTAGCACTTGTAATAGGGTCTTTGCTGGCATACATTCTCTGAAGAAGATCAGCCCTTTTCTACCTTTTCAGGTAAGATTGATGCTGGTAAAGACCCTAATCTTTCCGACCTTTCTCTACTGTGACGTTGTTACCCATGACATGACTGTGGCACTGTCCGATAGGCTTCAGAGAGCTCAAAATTATTGCTTAAGATTTGTTAATAATCTAGATCGAGGTGAACATATCACTCCCTACTTCGTTCAGCTTAACGTGCTCAGGCTCAAAAGGTTTCGATCCTACCGCATACTTATGTTCTATTTAAACTAATCGCCAATAAGAGCCCTGATTATTTGAGTATTAAATTTAGATTTCTGGGAGAGGTTGGGAGAGGTGGAACTAGAAATAGTTTGTCTGTGTTGACTGTGCCTAGGCATCGTACAGTGGTCTATAACAGGTCTTTTCATGTGACTGCCTGCCGACTGTGGAACTCGCTACCAATGGAGGTGAGGGCAATTCAGCGGCAATCCCAGTTCAGTGCGGCTGTCATGAACTTTGTGAGGGGGGCTGGCTGGAGCGACTTATAGCGACTGTGTATTGATCAATATATCTTCTTTGTACGTGTGTGTGTGTGTGTGTGTGTGTGTGTGTGTGTGTGTGTGTGTGTGTGTGTGTGTGTGTGTATGTGTGTTTGTGTGTGTGTGTGTGTGTGTGTGTGTTGTGTGTGTGAATGTAGTATCTTGAAATTGGCTCCTTGATGGTCTTTTTTTTTTTTACAATCAAATCAAATGTGATTTACTTATTCACTTCAAGATTTATAATAATATGTAGGAATGGAATGTATAGCAAACACTATAGTTGTCGTTTTTGTATTTCGTATACATTAGGATCTTTTGATCTTTTTTTTTTTTTTTGTTCACTACAGTGATGAAGTATCACTACTGTTAATCAGTATTGTTATATACATTTTTTTTCCAAGTTAATTTATTTTGTTCTCTTTTCAATTATTTAAAATTTGTTATTATTTTAATAAGTAGATATAGTTGTTTTTTTCATATTGTTTGTAATATTTTTTTTTTCTTTATCATATTATTTGTATTTTTTGTATTGTTATCTTGTAATAGAGAGTTAAGTGTAAGAGAGGGCCGACTGCGCCCTAACTTCGCTCTCTACGAAAATAAAGGCAGTCATTCAATTCCATCAAGAGCATCCAAGAAGCGTCCTAGGTATCTGAATCCTAGAATAAAAATGCGCTCCAGGCATGTGAAGGGTAGGCAGAGACAATCCAAGCCAGAGTTGTTATCATCAGAACATCGTCCTTTCTCAGCAGCATCAACACACCACACATATCCTACTCCACCAACAACACCATTTGTTAAAGATGCCACATATACAAGGCGTGGACTTACTGGTGCAAGTAAAGCAAAACATAAGCTCCAACTCTCCAGCATTGATGAAGAGTCACCAACATTTGAATCATATGGAACTGGAGAAGTTTCAAGTCCAATGGCAGGCACCTCAAGAGTTGGACGGCAACTATGGAAAGCAAGAAAGCAGGCATTTGAAGGGGATGAGGGTGAGGAGTATAATATGAGTAGAGGATATGATGATAGCAGTGATGAGGAGCTGTCTGGAGATGGACAGGATGGTGATAAGAATGTTGAACAATTATTGAATGATAGTCATGGTACAACAGTTCAGAATATCCTTGATCAAACTGATCTAGCTGGAAAACAGGTAGCTGATTACATTAGAGGATCATTGAGCAAGGTCAATGACGATTTTGATGACACTTTCGGGCAAAGAGTGAGAGACAATGCTTACTACCTGGGCAAAAAGGATTTAACTTTTGGAGAGAATGGTGATGAAATTGTGCTGACTGACCCTGTAGATCAGGAAGAAAAGACCTTTACAGCTACATTGGGACTTAGTGAGTTGATTTTCAGGAAGAATCCAAATCGTGCATTAGTTGAATCTGCTGACAGCCAGGCTTATGGAGAAATATTGAACTGGACCAGTGTGCACAGACAGAACAATGATCCAAGAGGTGAGATTGTTAACTACAACAAAGCCAAGTATAAGAATACAATCAAACGCCTTTTGGATGATAGCAGAGATGGTGGTCAAAGACATTCTGGGAGACAAGTGACTGGGAGAGGATCTATTGCCCCAAGGCGTGATTTTAGTAAGGAGAAAAGTCAGAAGATCGATAGAGGAAGAGGTGTTCTTTCAGCTATCAAGGGAGCTGCTGGTACAATAGTTAATAAGGCAATCGACATTCTACCAGTTGAACTTCATATCCCTGGCTATCAATACTGTGGACCAGGAACAAAACTTCAGAAGCAATTAGCACAAGGTGATCCAGGAATCAACAAACTTGATCAGGCTTGCAAGGAGCATGATATTGCCTATTCCGAGAGTGGTGATACAGCAAGCAGAGCAGTAGCAGAGAGAGCCTGGGACAGAGTGAGATCTGATGATGCGGGGGTGTTGGAAAAAGCTGCAGCACTAGCAGTCACCAACATTATGAAGGCTAAGGCAAAATTTGGGGGAGGTATGAAAAGATCACTGAAGGAAGTCAGCAGGGTGGTTGAGAAGGGGAAGAAACAAAAGATTAAACCATCAAAGAAAAAATCAATGAAAGGAGGTCGAGGTCTTTACTTGAGACATCAGAAACCAAAGGTTGGTACAGGTCTTTACTTGAGACAGCAGAGATCAAAGGTCGGTAAAGGTCTTTACTTGAGAAAGCAGAGAACAGCAACACCTCAGACATTATATTGAGGTACAATCAAAATCATAATGCTGTACAAATATGGATATATATTGGATACATAGCAGATTAGATTCATTGTGCTGGAATCATCTGTAGAGAATAGACATTTTGTCGATCAACTGTGTATCTAGAACAATAGAGAAGATGATACTCTTATTCTCAAAGTGGGGCCGACTATGGTAAGACAAATTTACCATCAATCTCCCCATTTGATCTGAAAATGGTTGAGGATCATGTAGAAGATGAGGAAGAGGAAACTGATATGGAGGAGGACAATGAGGTAGAGGTGGAAGAGGAAGAGGAGGAAGAGAAAGAGGAGGAGGAGGAGGAGGAAGAGGAGGAGGAGGAGGAAGAGGAAGAGGAAGAGGAGGAGGAGGATGATGTAGTGGTGAGAAATACTACTACACCTATACTTTTGACTCGAAGGAGCATCAATTACCTGAAGGAAAGAGGTTGTGAGGTGATTCAACATCAATGACAGGGTATTGTCTCTAACTGAAACAGTGTTCTAGAGGTATCATTGAATATCATCCGAAGACTATCAGACAACATAGAAGACTTGCCAAGGACTAGTGCTGGAAAAGGAGTCTACTACCTGGGACATCACCTGCTTGACATGGACCAAGGAGAAACATCATGGATGCATCACTTTTCTGCACACTCAATATGATAAACAACTTGGATTTTGGAACAGAGATATACCTGCTTGTAGTAAACTTTTCAATGAAATAGATGTTGAATTGATCAATAAATAGCTAATTGTATTCCAAACTGTTTACTTATTACCTACCATCTCCTTAGATATAGTTTAGCTATAAGTATATTCTGAGTGCCACTGACTGCGCTCAGAATGCTCATGCTCAGCTGGTGGGACATTTGCAAGCCGCAGCAGGTCGACTGTTGTGGAGGTCGGACGACCGGTGAGGCGACCGGCGGGGCGACCGGTGGCCGGGCGACCGGTGTCGGCCGGACGACCAGCGGTGACCGACCAGCGGCGTCCGGGCGACCGGTGGTGGGGCGACCGGTGGTGGGGCGACCGGCGGTGGCCGGGCGACTGGTGGCGATAGTGGGGCAACTGGTGGCGATAGTGGGGCGACTGGTGACGATGGTGGGGCGACTGGTGGCGATAGTGGGACGACTGGTGGCGATAGTGGGACGACTGGTGACGATGGTGGGGCAACTGGCGGCGATAGTGGGACGACTGGTGACGATGGTGTGCCAGGACCTGCCTTTTTATACTACTCATAGGATACAGTCTCATAAAATCTTTATAGGCCCAGATATGAGCTACCACAATAGTTCTGATAATTCATTGAAATATATATATATATATATATATATATATATATGGTACTTATCCTATAGTATTGAGGAATAAAAATAAATCGCACACCATGAACGATTTGATACATATATTAACAAATATTGCAAAAAATAAATCAGAGCAAAAAATATATAGAGCGATAAAAATATATAATATAAAAATAGAACAATAATCGAAATCAATAAAATATCACAGGCTAAATACTATACTCTAAATTCTACAGCACAAAACGTTACCATGTGCTTTTATTTTATGATCATATGCATCTATTTGCATGTAGCTGCGATATCAGCTTGCTAATACTTGTCGACTTGGACAATTCCATTAAAAATAGATTTCTTAAAAATCAGCTTGATAAATTGACAACCAATAATCCAAATATATATATTAAATTCTATGGTATCTAATAGATTTCTTTGTAATGAATATATATTTTATCTCAGGGTGCAAGATTCGGCACCTGACGGAATAAATAGAGCAATTCATCTAGTGAATCAGAGCTACAACAAACTATCACAAATTATATTGCAGAGATCAATGATCATATGAATATGTATTAATAGCCTAGACTTTATACTTCTTTGATTTATAGAACTTCTGATATGTAGGTTGACTCGTTACTTTCCAATAAAATACCTTTAATACTACATTTACTTGCGCAAGTATTTTCTACCATATTCTTAATTTATAAGAAAACCTTTTTGACGAGCTAGCTTTGATTCTTATGTAATTTCGAAGCACTGAGGGCGCCCTATCACTATTTCAATATTTTTCACTCACGTGTCGAAATTTTCTTATGAGCTGCTGATGTCAATCCAACTCCTGGCAGTCCTGGACTATTGTAGCCGGAGTCGTCTCTTCCAAGGGGTTACAAAATTATTTAAAAATGAGAATGACTTTTGCTTTATAAGAGCATCACAAAGTCGTATAAGAAATTTAGTAATTCAATTTAACTTTAAATTATTACAAGATATAGCAAGGTATTACGCTCTATAATTTTTAGTGACCTCTCATGGTGGCATTTGGCAGGCGAGTGTCGTTCTCGTTTCTCAATTTTACAATTCTCATTTCCAATTTTCGAATTTGCATAAAATTTGAATATTCTAGTCCTCCGCCATTCAAGGCTCAAATAGACCATGCCAAAATATTAAACTATGACTTATGTTATATATATAATAATTTCTTTGCCTTTGGGCCATATCCAAAACATAGACTATACAACAATTTCATACAAACTCTATTTATTTGTAGAAATATATACAAATATTTTTGAATCGGCTCACTATTGCCACCTATCAATTGCCATCATGTGATTGGTGCATGCAAATTGTTACAGTATTCATGCACCTGGTAACCTCCTATTTCCTTAATACATTTAATTATTTTTATTGGTTTTTTAAATATGCTCTCTACATGCTAATTAATTCTTTATATGTTATTATTTGTTTCATGCATCATAATAATTAGCCACGTGAGACCTTTAGTTCCTCTAATTGCATACTGTTTTGCCACAATAAATTCCTGCCAAGGTGTTTGGTCAGATTCTATGTTGTATGGCTCGGTCGATCGTTAGGTCGCCGATCACTAAATGTTTATGCCTAACCTCAATTTTCAATATTTTATATAATATTATTTATTAGCAAAAAATTATTTCGATTCTTCTTAGGCTGTTGTACAGTTTAGCCAGGACGATCTGATATTATCTAATCTTCATATTATCTCTTTGGCGATATTAGCCAATTACTTCACTTAGACCTATAAATATTTCAGCTAGGATTCTTATTTATCCATACAAATTACAATATGTTACAACAATTAGTCAGTTTTCACATTCCATTAAATTTAACACAATAAACAACACTTTCACACTCCTAGTGATATTCCATTTTCAACGTAAGTCAGTTTCTACATTACATAATCATGTTTTAGTTAATTCTAGTTGTAAGATACCTGAGAATACTGTCTTGAAATCTGCTATTGCAATTATGCCTACAGCAAAAGTCCCTTTGATGTAAATAATCAACCTGTTGTGTGTTGTGCCCTATTGGACTCTGGTAGTGACTCATGTTTGATTTATGAAAGTTTGTCTGCTCATTTAGCACTTCCATCATCAAGTAAGGAGACAGTAATTCAATACTGTGTCAGGTAGTCCTAGTGTGACTTCAGTTGTAAATTCTGTCACTGTCAGTTCTACAGACAAAAGTTGGTCAAGTACTGAGGAGTTTATTGTAGTGAATGAAATCACATTGAACATTCCACCTTTTGATTTAGATTATTCTGATCTCAATATTCCAGGAGGAATCAAATTGACTGATCCTAATTTCTTCAACTCTAAGGGAGTTGATTTTCTGTTGAGCGCATCTGTCTTTGCTGCGGTTATGACTAACAGACAAATTTTTGTAGGTCCTGGTCACCCCATTATCCAAAACACCTTGCTAGGTTGGGTTATTTTTGGAGCATTAAAGTTACTTTGTCCAGTTATGAGTTCCAACAATGTCTACCCAAATTTCATCTCAAAGTGTGAGATCTCAAGTCATATTAAGAAATTGAGGAATTGCCAGAAGTAGTTCAACCTACTACTGAAGGAGCTAGAGTTGAAAGGCATTATTCCAAAAATACTTGTCATATGGAAGATGGACAATTCATGGTATCACTTCCACATAAGGATAATTTTTCCACTTTGGGGCAATCCAAATTTCAGGCAAAAAAGCGTTTTAGTTTCTTGTGTAACCGAACTAGGGGTTGGGGTGGTGCGGCAGAAAAACAAGGATGTCCGACAAATGCTTATATTCTATGCCCTTCTCCTTCGGGGCACAAGGGTGGCCTTGCTAAATTCTCTTATTACCTAACTGCAAGAATAAAACTATCTCAACAGAATATAATTAATACAGGTTCTGAAACTCCAAAATTTATACTACTAATCTTGATGAATATCAGAAATCTATAATGAGCACAATATTTTCATTCACAAGATTTGGTTGATTAAAATAAGAGAACAATTCTATCAGTGGTCAATACTTGTCCCAGAATCTACAAGACTATTCTACTAACTTCAATGAATATCAAAAATCTATAGCTAACACAGTATTCTCATTCAATAATAATTGGTTAATCGAATTAAAGAACAGAACTATAAGTTGTCAATATTGTCCCAGAATCGACAAAATTACCCTACTAGCTTCATTGAATATCAAGATTCTATAGCTAACACCGTATTCTCATTCAATAATAATGGTTAATCGAATTAAAGAACAGAACTATAAGTGTCAATAATTGTCCCAGAATCGACAAAATTACCCTACTAGCTTCATTGAATATCAAGATTCTATAGCTAACACCGTATTCTCATTCAATAATAATTGGTTACTTGGATTAAAGAACAGAACTATAAGTTGTCAATAATTGTCCCAGAATCGACAAAATTACCCTACTAACTTCAGGGAATATCAAAAAGGAAATAAACTAAAATTACACAATAAAAGATTCAAATTATAAATTCTCCAATAAGGATTCAAATGAAATTAGAAATTAAATTAACAAACTCAAAGACAAAAACGAAAATCGAAAATAAACTCAAATTACACAATAAAAGATTCAAATTATAAATTCTCCAATAAGGATTCAAATGAAATTAGAAATTAAATTAACAAACTCAAAGACAAAAACTAAAATCGAAAATAAACTAATTACACAATAAAAGATTCAATTATAAATTCTCCAATAAGGATTCAAATGAAATTAGAAATTAAATTAACAAACTCAAAGACAAAAACTAAAATCGAATTAATGATTACAAAATTAAAATTGTTCAATAGCCTAAACAGATAACACATAAACTCTCCAATATAGATTCAATTTAAAATCGAAATTAAATTGTCAAAAGTCAAAGAAAAAATCTAAAATTGAATAAATGATAAAAATTTAAAAATCGTTCTATAACCTAATCAAGATAACAATATCCACAGGTCATTTACTCTCTTTCTCTTTCCATTAGAAGCTATCAGAATAATTATTCAAAATCCTTGTTACTTGTTAAACAAAACCAAAGGGAGCCCGCCCTAGTCTGCCTGCAGTTAAAAACAACTAATTTTGGACTGAATTCGATAATAGGTGAATGTTCGAGTTTTTCACTCACCAATCGCCATCAATAGTAAAAGAACTGATAACACCATTATGCTGTAAGGATAGTCCAGTGGAACCCGTCCAGGCTGGATACGCTTGCTAACACTGTCTCTCGACTACTGCGCCGTTTTTTAAAATTCTATTAGCAATGACTAATATTTCTCTAGCCTGGGAAAAGTTTCCCACTAGAATAAAAATCATGCCACTGTCAAGAGAGAGAAAGAGAGTACTAATTCTACTTGAGTTAGACAGAGACACTGTCTTGCGCTGTTGCTAATGCCAGGCGCTAAAATGCTGAGGCATCAGCCATTGTTAAAATCACCATCACTTTTTCATCAATATGATTTCCACTCTATTACACTTAATCTCAATATGTTGAGTTTATGTGGGAATATCAAAATTTGAATCATATGACACTAGTTTCCCCACCTTAAGAAAATGAAAAGGTATACTATATACCTCATCATGCAGTTTTCAAGCCAGACTCGACTACAACCAAACTTAGCGTAGTGTTCAATGCTAGTGCTAAAACTAGTACTGGATAATCTCTCAATGAACTTTTGTTTAAGGGACCCACTGTCCAACCTGAAATGATTGACATTGTATTGCGTTTTTGTTTGCATGTGGTAGCATTCACAGCTGATATAACCAAAATGTACCGCCAAGTCTTACTTCATCCTTCTGATTGGAATTTTCATCGCATATTTTGGTGTGAAGACCCTTCACTGCCACTTGAGCAATTCTCATTGAATACAATTACTTATGGTACATCGCCAGCCGCTTTCCTTGCTACACGCACCTTAAATAGACTTGCTGAATTGGAATCACATCCTGATGCACCTGTA
The DNA here is from genome assembly GCF_014356525.2 of Nilaparvata lugens. Classification (NCBI taxonomy): domain Eukaryota; kingdom Metazoa; phylum Arthropoda; class Insecta; order Hemiptera; family Delphacidae; genus Nilaparvata; species Nilaparvata lugens. The sequence continues at coordinate 21,885,429 of NC_052510.1, forward strand.
TATCAATCGATACATAGGGACTTCTACATTGATGACTGCATATCTGGTGCGCCCATTGTGGAGCAGGCTATTTCATTAGCGCAGCAATTGATTAACACACTACAGAAAGGAGGTTTTGAGCTTAGAAAGTTCATGTCTTGTTCTGAGGAGCTTATAAGATCAATTCGGTCTCATCTAGTAGAAACTGCTGTCATTAAACCTGTATCAGAAGGGGATGACCATGTCACTAAAGCCCTGGGCTTGGTATGGAACTCTAATTCTGATGCACTCTCTGTAGATTCTAACATAGCCTTTGACTTGAAAAAATCATCATTTACTAAAAGGGAATTATTGTCAGCCATTGCCAGTATTCATGATCCATTGGGACTAGTCAGCCCAGTTGTTATCATATCAAAAATCATATTGCAAAAGTTATGGTTAAAAAAACTCGATTGGGATGATAAACTTCCTCCAGAAATTCAGATTGAATGGTTGGCTGTCTTTCAGCAATTACCGGAAATATCTAAGATATCTATACCTCGGTGTGTTTTGGCCACTCAGCCTAACAGAACCATTGAGCTACATGGTTTTGCAGATTCTAGTTCCGTAGCATATAGTGCATATATGTGCATTCTGTTTCAAGTAGTGTTCAAACTCAGCTATTATGTTCTAAGTCTCGTGTTGCTCCCCTTGAAATGCTTTCTATCCCTAAGTTGGAATTGCAAGCTGCTTTATTGTTAGCTCGTCTTATCAATCGTGTAGTTAAAGCTTTTGATTTACTCAATATTGTTTTATGTAATGTATGTCTTTGGTCTGATTCTACCACTATGTGTAGTTGGATTTGATCTATACCTGACAGGAGGGATGTGTTTGTAGGAAATCGTGTGGTGGAGATCCAGGAGATCACTGCTAAATTCAAATTGGGTCCTGTCAGGAGTGCGTGTAATCCATCAGACATCATTACACAAGGATCTACTCCTACTGATCTTGCTAAAAATGAGTTGTGGTGGCATGGTCCTGCTAGGCTGCATGAAAGGAAAGATATTGGAAAGTCTTTCTCATCTCAGTTTGTGGTCAATACTTTTTCTAGTATTGTATTGGTTAGTAATGTCAAAAATTCTGTATTTTCAATTTTGTTCACTCGTATTTCTAGCTCTATCAAAATTATTCGTGTTCTTGCTTTTTGTTTGTGTTTCATTCACAATGTTAAGGGAACTAGGGAGCGTCATGTAGGCGAATTGTCAGTTACAGAAATTCAAGATGCTGAATTCCATATCCTTAAAAGTGTTCAGGAAGAATTTTTCGGATCAGAGTTGAAGTGTCTACGTGCCAAAGAGGAGCTGGATGTGCGGAGTAAGATCCATTCTCTCTCACTGTTTACTCATCAAGATGGCCTGCTTAGAGTAGGAGGCAGATTAATGCATGCTGATGTACCATTTGATGTTCAGCATCAAATTTTATTACCTGGTAAGCACAAATTCACAAAAGCTTTGATCCTAAGCACCCATCAATGTTTGTGCCATGCTGGAGTCCAGGCCACCATGGTTTCTCTTCGCCAGCGTTTTTGGATTCCATCTACCAGGAGTGTAGTAAAAAGCATCTTGCGCACTTGTATAAAATGTTTTCGTTTTTCACAAAATAAAGCTGTTCAGCTTATGGGGCAATTGCCAGCCATTCGTGTGAATGTTAGTGCACCCTTCTTAAATGTAGGCATTGATTACATGAAACCTTTCAACTTAAGGCTTGGCGGTCCTAAGTCTAGGTCTTTCAGCAAAGCTTATATTGCATTATTTGTCTGTATGGCGACTCGCGCTGTGCATTTGGAGGTTGTTACTGAGTTGTCAACTAAAGCTTTCCTTGCCACATTAACTTGGTTCACGTCAATTCGTGGCATGCCCAACACCATTTATTCTGACAATGGTACTGTTTATTCGACAAAGGTTGGCTCAAACAGCACTCTGGTTTGTGGACTGTATCAATTACATCAAGAACCTTTTGGGGGTTGTCTGGCGTTGGGTAGCAAGTTGAACAATTTAAATGGCTAAGTGCACAATAACATAGGCCTACCTTCATGTCCAAATCCTCCTTGCTTCTAGGATCCCGGGTCCAGATCACGATACGAGACAAGACGACACTTGTAATAAATCACAATAAATCACAATAAATCACAATAAATCAATAGATCACTTTGCAAAAATCGACATTACAAGAAGTGAGCTGTTCGATTGGCTGTTAATCAGCAACTGGCTGTGATTATGCTATGCACATCACCCTTCAATTGCCCCCTCTACCACACAACACCAGACAACAAAGAGGAACATTGATGGTTTCGTCCGAACATTCCGCCCACCTTGGAAGAACTTCTAATAACAAAAAACAAAAACCACCTATAATGAACCCTACTAGGGAAACTAGGGAAATAAGGAAAATATCTTCACTCCTCAGGGGCCCTTGAGGAGACTTATAAAAAAGGAGTAGGAGGCCCACGGAAAGGAGAGGATGGGACGAGAAATAATGACTATATACAACCAATATAGATAAAAACAAGAAACAAAGCAACTTGGGAACCTTTCCCATATATAAAACGAGAAACAAAAAAACTAACCACTAAAATTATTGAAGTCCCTTCAATAAGGCCTAATCTTCATCAATAGGGAGGAGACATACCCTATTGACAGCCCTAGTGAGACTTCCCTTTGCAGTCTGTACCTCCACCACTCTCACAACTCCATCCTGTCCAGGGAATATCTTCGTTATTCGGCCAAGCCTCCATTGTAGAGGGGGTAGGTTACTTTCCTTTGAGGGAACCATACTTCCAATATTAACATTACTTTGTTTTTTGTACCATTTTGTTCGGGTTTGCAAGCTAGATACATACTCCAATTGCCAACGTTTCCAGAATGAAGATACAATTATTTTTAGTAAACTCCATTGATTTCTCAAGTTCACCGGTTCAATTGATTCCTCTGGCTCTGGCCAAACCTTTGAGCTTTCCATGAGTACAAAATGACCCTGAGTTGACACACTTAAATCTCTTGGGTCTGAACTAACAGGGGTCAATGGTCTTGAATTCAATATCTACTCAATTTGGGTTAATACAGTACTGAATTCTTCATATGTTAGAATCTGATTACCAACTGCAGCCTTGAGCAATCTCTTAGTAGATTTTATTCCTGCTTCCCAGATTCCTCCCCAATGTGGAGCTGCTGGAGGGTTGAATACCCACTTGATTCCTCGATTACCCAGCTCTCTAGTCATCTCCTCATTGAACCTTGATGCTTTTGTGAGCTCATACCATTGTGACAGTTTTCGGCTTGCTCCCACAAAATTGGTACCACAATCACTATACATAGTGTGAACAGTGCCTCTTCTTGCTAGGAATCGTTTCATTGCAGCTAGAAAAGCATCTGTTGATAATTCCGAGACTAATTCTAGATGTACAGCCCGAGTTGAAAGGCAAATGAATAAACAAATATATTGTTCAAACAAATATAGCCTTGTATATTCTAGCCTTCCTCAGTCGCCCTAGTGTTATATCAAAAGGTCCACCATAATCAACCCCTGTATTTAGGAATGCCTTGACTCCTTGCAGCCTAGCAGACGGGAGGTCTCCCATGAGTGGTTGTTGCCCAGTGGGTTTTGCACGAAAGCATTCCATGCATTCAATTGTTCTCTTATGAATTATGTCCCTTGCTCTCAAGATCCAAAATTGTCTTTGAATGACTGCTTGCAAATTAGCTGGGCCAGGATGTAAATACAGTTTATGGTAGTGATCTATAATAAAATTTGTCACATGATGAGTTTTTGGGAGCAACAATGGGTATTTATTTCTATCAGATGGGCTTGAATTTCTCAGTCTTCCCCCCACTCTTAGTAACCCAGTTGAATCCATAAAAGGGTTCAACTGTTCAAGACTTTTTGTGATGGATTTATCGTTTGATTGTATAGCAGCTATAGCATCAGGAAATGATTCTTTTTGTACTAATGCAATTATAGAGAGCATTGCTTCATTCAACTCTTCAGTGCTCAACGGACCTGTATGTTTGCTAGCTTTATTACAACAATTGTGAATGAACCTCTTAATCCATGCTGTCACTCTCTTCAATAGAGTCAATGAGGAAAAATTATTTATAAGAAGAAGTTCATGTGAGAGCTCTTTACTCTGTGTTGCTAGTGTAATTTTTCTTGCTTCCAATTAAATCTGTTTGGAATTTTCATCATCATTACCATGGAGTTGGTGTGGCCAGCACTCCAGTGGCTTGGCTAACCAATCAGGACCATTCCACACAGAGAATCACCAATCAATTCGTTGGGCAAAAGTCCACGACTAGCACAATCAGCAGGATTACATTCGGTTGGCACATATCTGAATTGCTCTGTAGACAGGTGTTCCTGTACTTGACTTACACGATTTGCCTCAAACGTAGCTCAACGATGAGGTGAAGACCGAATCCAACTCAGTGCCACGGTTGAATCAGTCCAAGCTGCAATAAATTCTATGTTTATAATTTTTGAGAGCACTTCTTGAACTTCATGTGATAATCCAGCTACTAGGACAACCGCACAAAGCTCCAGACGTGGCAGTGTGATTTTCTTCAATGGAGCTACCTTGGCTTTAGATCTTAGTATTGTGCATACCATGCTACCATCCTTCAATAAGGCTCACAAATAAACCACTCCAGCATAGCCGCATTCTGCGCTGTCAGCAAAACCATACAGCTGTATATTTTCACACAGCTCAAAGTTCAAGCAATGAGGAATATCAGTTTTTCCAACAGGGGTAATTGGTTGCAAATGAACTCCCATTTCTTCACTACCTCCACGGATGCTATATCATCCCAGTCACATCCAGATTGCCATATATATTGAATTATACTCTTGATGGTAAGCATGAAAGGTGTCAAATATCCTAATGGATCAAAAATTTGTGCTAAAGTTGATAAAATGTTTCGTTTTGTAGCTAGCTTGGATGGAACCTTTACCCTGTAGAAGAGGTAGTCACCAATTGGATTCCACTGGAAGCCAAGAATTTTAGTGGTTTTGTCAGACTCCAAAGTGAAATCTTTTGCTTCAATAGCACAATGCTCAGGAGGGAGATTTGATAGAATGGCAGGATGATTGCTGCCCACTTTCGCAATTCAAATTGCCCTTTGATTAACAATTCAGTAAGCTCGGACTGCAGTTGCTTGGCTGCTTCCACTGATGGGACTGATGTGACTAAATCATCCATGTAAGTAGAAAACCATAAAGCTTCAGAGGCTGCAGGGAACCTTTGTCCTTCATCTTAAATCAACTGATGCAAGGTACGAATAGCAAGAAATGGCGATGATGATACACCATACAACACAGTTGTTAGAGTATACTCTTTCATTTCTTCTCTATCATCAGCTCGCCAAAAAATCCGTTGGAAGTCATGATGTTTCCTATTCAACGAGATATTTCTATACATTTGTCTAATATCACAAACAATTGCCACCTCCTGAGATCAAAATCTCAACAATAGACTTGAATATCTAATTGTAAGCTGGGCCCAATGTGGAGAATCTCATTCAATGAAGGACCATTTTCAGTTTTCATTGAGGCATCAAAGACTACCCAAAATTTACTGATATTTCCATCCTCTGTTATACAACAAATACAATGATGAGGAATGTAAAAACTGTGTTTTGTTTGGTTGACTGGTTCGGGTGCTAGCAGCATGTGCTTTTGTTTCAAATAATCCTCCATAAACTCATTATACAACTGTCTCAATACAGGATTTTTTGATAACCTACGTTCCAATAGTATAAATCTTTTCAAGGCTAATTCTCGACTCTCATTTAATAATTCTGGTGTTTCCTTGAATGGTAATTCTACAATGTATCTACCAGTATTTGAACGACAAACAGTTGTTTTGTATATCTCTTCACAGGCCATTTCACTTTCTGATAATTTTCTTATCATAGGTAGCTCTTCTAGGGCCCAAAATTGCTTCAACAATTCTTCTAAATTAGAATTGGAATACGTGCACAGATTATTTGAGATAGTAGAACTCTCCTCTGATACCTTACCCATCAGGCAGTAGCCCCATACAGTTTCTAGGGCAGATGGTGTACCCACTGGACCAATCACCTTTCTTCCAGTCAGAATGAAGGGGAAGTATTCAGCACCCAATAAAATATCAACCTCCTCTGAAAGGAAAAATTCAGGATCTGCTAGATCCAGTCCTTCAATATGTGCCCAGTACGCATTTCTTATCTGATTTGTAGCTGCTATCTTGTTGACTACCAACGCGGTAACTTTAAATGAAGGGGAGTTTGGTGTTTCAAATTCACAGTTAGTGATTTCATCTGCTACTTCCAATTTAGTATCAGATAATCCATAGATTGGCAAGCTATGTGTTTTCTGCACCACTAAACCCAGTTTTTTCATGCATCGCCTTATAATAAATGACTCGGTGCTTGCACTATTCAATAATACTTTGACCGTTTGATAATTGCCTTGATTATCTCGAACTCCCGTTCTAACAGTTGATAACAATACTATGGAACTCTTTACATTCGAGAAAACCTTCTTAGCTGAGTCAGTAACAAATGTTTGATGGCCTTGATCAGCAGCATTGTGCACGTCTACCCTGCTCATTTGTTTATTACTGGCCAATGTGTTGGTGTTTTCAACAGGCGGTTGTCTCGGCTCTAAATGGAGGAGCGAATGATGACGTGAATTACAGTGACTGCACGGCTTCCTTCTTCTACAATCTCTAATAAAGTGCCCTGCCAATAAACAGCATATACATAGTTTCCATTCTTTCACACGTTTTAATCAGACGGTTTGAGATTCAAGAACACTTCACAATTTTCCAGTTCATGAGAATTATTACATTCAATACATTCCAGCTCGTCTGATTTTGCTTTAACAATCATAGCTGAAGCTTTGTAATTTCCCATAGTGGGTTTTGATTTCCCAAACTGCTTATGTGAGGAGGCTTCTGAGGCTTCTGAACAGCTTCATCATTCAAAAATATTTGGAAGTTTTTCAAATCGGATACTGTTCCATTTCTTAGCAGTCTCTGCCACTTCTCTCTCAATCCTTCAGTCAGTTTTTTATGTTAGACAAATAATAACGGAATCGACCAGTCATTAACTGAATGACCAATTGGTTTTAGTGCTGCAATATACTCAGCTAAATGAGTGGTTAATTTTCGTAGGGAGTCTGGTTGCTTATTAACTGCTGACATATCAAAAATTGCTTGCAAGTATGCGTCAGTCAGCTTGTAAGAGTCTTTGTAGCGATTCAATAATAATTTCCATGCCTCAGCATAATGATCACTTGTCAATGAGACTACAGAAATGACTGACAGTGCATTGCCTCTCAGTACAGACCAAAGATACATATGTTTTTGTATGTCAGCAATTTGACCATTATTATGAACCGTGGCTTCGAATAAATCTTTAAATCGACTCCAAATTTTCAAATCACCGTCAAAAGTCATTAAAGGAAGCTTAGGTAGGGTAACTGGCGAGATATTTCCAGTTGTAGGTGAAGAAGCTACATTGGAAGAACTAATATTCAAATTTGTTTGAGTGGATGGTAAGGTTTCGAGAATAGCCTTGACATTGAAAAAAGTCTCATCAATTCGGCTCTTCAAATTTTCAAGCTCACTTGTTTCCAATCGAGGATTTTTTTTGTTATAGTAGCTCTGCATCTTATCTATTATATCATTGAACTCCACCTGGTGGTGATCGATATGCTCACCCATAACTTTCAATAAATTCTTCATTTTTTTCATTTCTTGGATCCTTTTCGACAGCTTCGGCAATTTCATTAATCTGTTTTATTTTACAAATTAATGCATCTCTTTGAAACGTCCAGTCCTTGATAACACCCATAGTGAGGCGATAACAGTGAGCACTCGTCGAGAGAGAGAGTGAGACAAAGAACCAAATAAGAATAAGAGGGAAAACACGAGAGCAGGCAACACAATGGAACAAACAATGGCTGGCTTATCTAATCATACAAGCCTAGCCAGCACTTCAACTTATGCTCGGTAGAGAATGATCGGTTACGAGGCTAATAATACCATATCGATACTCATTGGAACAAACAATAACTGCTATTAATAACGAAGTAACGACAATAATCAATGCAAATAACTGCAAGTATCCTTTGAAAAAAGTAACAGTTCCAGTTACTGTTACAGCAAGATGACATATAAGTCTATCTCTACTTATCGACACGAACTTGCCAGTCCAGCCTTGTGGCGCCAATGCAACAATCTTACGCAATAAAACTACGACACAATTTATTTACGAAAACATTACTTGTTCTACTCAATTTCCAACTTAAATTGAGCCCAAATTTCTTTAGAATACCACAAATAAAGCGTATATTCATCTATGACGACAAAAAACAAGCCATATATACAGAAAAACCAAGAATAAAATGGGCATAAAAAACGACAAACCTATTAGATGATATTTCAAACTTATGTCCTATTCAAATTCGATTAACAAATCAATCCCGGATGGTTGGACCATGTTTATTTGACAGAGGCTGGCTCAAACAGCACTCTGGTTTGTGGACTGTATCAATTACATCGAGAACCTTTTGGGGGTTGTCTGGCATCGGGTAGCAAGTTGAACAATTCAAATGGCTAAGTGCACAGTAACATAGGCCTACCTTCATGTCCAAATTCTCCTTGCTTCTAGGATCCCGGGTCCAGATCACGATACAAGACAAGACGACACTTGTAATAAATCACAATAAATCAATAGATCACTTTGCAAAAAATCGACATTACGAGAAGTGAGCTGTTCGATTGGCTGTCAATCGGCAACTGGCTGTGATTATGCTATGCGCATCACCATTCAATTGCCCCCTCTACCACACAACACCAGACAACAAAGAGGAACATTGATAGTTTCGTCCGAACAGGTACTGCTTTCACTGGAGCTAGCGGTGAACTTAAAGAGCTCTACAATTTTTTGTATGATTCACGGAATCAACATTTGTTACAGAAGTCGGCAGCTTCTTGGAGAATTCAGTGGAACTTTATTCCACCTCGCGCACCTCACTTTGGTGGTCTTTGGGAGCGTTCAATCAGAAGTTTCAAAAGCATTTCCAAGATCATTACTTTGAAGCAAGTTCTCAAATTTGAAGAATTGCATACTCTTAGTGCTCAAATTGAAGCTATCCTCAATTCTAGACCTATTACCCCATTATCTGAAGACCCTCATGACCTAGCATATTTGTCACCAGGACATTTCTTGATTGGTAGGCCTATAAATGCACTTCCTGTGAAGTCACAACCGACAAAGCATGTGAATCACCTTGCACACTGGCAAATAATAACGGATTTGAATAGGCAGTTGTGGGAGAGGTGGTCACAAGAATATCTAGTCACTTTGCAGCAAAAACACAAGTGGACGTCTTCAAATGACAACATTGCTGTTGGAATTTTGGTATTGTTGAAGGATCCTGGTGCTCCACCCGCTGCTTGGAAATTAGGGCGCATCACTGAGGTTTTTCCTGGTGTGGATGGGAAGGTACAGGTTGTGATGGTGCTTACTGAGTCTGGAATTTTCAAGCGTGCAATTTCCAGTATTGCACCTCTACCTATCATTGAGGATCAAGAAGACAGTGAATAAGTTTCAACATATTTTTTTTTCTTTCTTGGGCAAATCTTTGAATTTCCCAACAGGGCCCACTTTATGTTAAAACTATTCTCCATCTTCAAACAATCTCTTTTATGATTTTTGATTTTGAATTGTCATGTTCTCTGCATGGTAGTCATTAGTTTGTATCTTTGCTGCTGGAGCGCTAGTGGTCCACTGCTGACCTGATACTAGGCATTTTCTCTGCATATTTTACTCATCTTTGTTTTAGTTTTTGGATATGAAGCCTTTGTCATTTTATTATTGTATTTGTCAATTTGTTGTTCGGCTTCCGGATATTTTTTGCATCCTTTTAAACATCAATTTTATTGGTGATTTTTTGATTGAGGTAGCACTTGCTTGCTAACCACTTCCTTCATTGTTCATTAGTTTGGCTGTCTAGCATCAAGTTTGTGTGTGTCCCCAATTATTCTGCTTTATTCGTGAAAATAGTTTTCACCTCGCCCTGTTTGCTTGTTTTATTCGTTGGAGACATTTTTTGGTTCTTTGGAGCCATCAACTTTAAAAATCGCATAGGTAGTTCATTTACTGTTTCAATTCTAACTTTTCAACATGTTCGTGAACTCTTGCATGTGTATGTACGCTCCCTTGTACAATTTGTGAGTTACAACTTGAATTCTCATCTCTCATGAAAATAGTTTTTACCTCGCCCTGTTTGTTTATTTCAATTGTTGGATAATCTCGACTGGTTCTGTGGAACTATTATTAGTTTTTTCAAGATTTGAACACTTGTTTCAGTTTTACATATTTTCATTTCCACTGCAGCATTCTCAAAATGGCTGCTTGTCTGAGTCACCGCATCTTGCTACAAGTTTAAATTTGTTTTACATATTGCAGACTCGTGTTTTTCATTGAGTGCTAACCTTGTTAGTGATTCTTTACTTTGCAATTTTGGGACTGAATGTTTACCCATCATTCATTCTATTGATAATTATTGTGATATATTGCCAATATCACTGATTAATGTGACTCTCAATTGTGAATTGCATTCTACAAGTATTGCAACTGATATTTCCAAAACTTGGGAAATATATCCTTTGAAACTTTGATTGAAAACTCTTCCTCTACAACTGGCTGCTGTTTCATCAGCATTTCAAACAAGTTGGAATCTTGTTTCTCTCCTGATGTGTTTATTTGAGCTATTGGAAGCTCATGCTGTCTTTGAAGGCCCTAGACCAAACCGGGACCTTGACTCTGGCCTATTCGAGCTGAATTGGAAGCTCACGCTGTCTTTGAAGGCCCTAGACCAAACCGGGACCTTGGCTCTTGCATTATGTTCCGCAGCTAAGTATTTTGTATCACCCACTTTGTATTTTAATACTGCCCTAATCTATTGTTTTTATCTTTCAGGTTAGGAATTCATTGTTGTTCGTAGTCAACTTTCCTTTATTTTGAGTTATATTTTGCTTAGCCAAATTGCTATTGAGAATTGTTTGTCAGTTTTTTGTAATCAATTCATGAATGTTCTGTGAACATTGCAATTATCAATCCTATTTAATTCTTTGTAATTACTCTTATTCAATTATGGCTAAAGCTGTAGTTTCTGCATTTTACAATTAGGCTGTTTCGGTATAGGCTACTGTTATTCATATAACCTTATGGTTAATTTCAACTTACCTGTTTCCTTTGTTGGTATCGAACCAATTCAAATGTTGAAGCCTTGCAATTCAACCTATTTACATTTCAATTTTCCTAGGTGTCGTTTGTTATTGAAAATGACAATTGTAGGCTTAAATTAAAGACTACTTATTATAGACTCTGGTATTCTATGAACGTTTGTTTAGTAACTATTTTATTATTCCATTTTGATAACCAGATAGATTATTTTCTATGTGCATTGCTGTTATATTTATAACTGTTCACTGTCACTCTTTAATAATTAATTTGTTTGGAATGTTTGCATAATGGTAATATCATTACCTGATTATCTTCAGTTATAATTTACTATTTCAAATTATTACATTGCAATCAGTTCTTGCATTCAAATTACTGTTTTTACTAGAATCATTAATGCTGTTTTCAAGTCTTTTCATGTACTTCAATATTTTTCTAAACTTAATCTTGAATTTGTGCATAACAAAGTTGAATTCTATTTCAATTTTATATTGTCGACCAGTCACCCTGAGGGGTTATTTCATGTATTCAAATTTACAGAATATTTTTCCATTTTAAATCATTTTGTTGGCAACCTATTTTTCTTATGTCAACTAGGATCAACTACATTTTATTTCTTGTTCATGTGATTGATATTCTTTAATGCTGATTAAAGTTTGTATTTTACTAAACTACTTTTCCATTTGGCATTTCACCTTAGCCTACATTTTGTTGATTAGTTTTAATACTGAGTTGCCTAAAACTGTTTTGCATTCATTCCAGTGCACAGGTTTTTGAATGCACAACGGTTCTTGCACTCATGTGGAATTTCAGTCAGGTGTCGAATCAGTCAAGACACATTGTTTCTCTTTTTTTCAGAATTTGATTTATTCTCTCCTATTTATATAGTCCACTCTTTTCTAAGACTAAATTTCACAGGAGACATGCCACTTCCAAAATCAATGGATATGGTTTTAATACTATATACAGAGTGTCCCACCAAGGCTGTAACAGCCATTAACCATAGATTCTACTCGACATTTCTGACAAAAACTGTTCAGTAAACTTTTTTCCTGTTGACCTTAGTTTTCGAGATTTATCGATTTTTCAATATTTTCAGAATATGCTTACTTCTGGTCATTAAATACTCAATAACTCAAAAACTACTGGTCGAATTTCAATTTCAAGAGTATTGTTGGAAAGAGAAAAACATTTCAAACAAGATTAATGTAATTTTATTTGTTGTAAGATATTCTGTAGTTTTTTATTAGGGCTTAAACTTGAAAAAATGATATTCTTCGAATTCAAAATGAAATTTCAAACCGTTTTCTCTCGAGTTTTCTCCGGGTGATTATAGTTGTTTCAGTATTTCAAAAACTTCTCCATTTCATAAGCTTTTGAATGAGTATAAATTCGAAAAGGTAAGTTCCATGATAAAGTGTTCAATATTCTTTGAACATTCTTGAAACATCCAATATCCCAGTGGCTCACCGGATGCTGGATCGAGGATTCTGCTCGAAATACTTCAGAATAAGATTGTCAAAAGCTTTAGAAATTTAGATGGGCCTCCTTTACCTATGATCCTAGACCCTTACCATCTTGACATCTGTCAATCTTGAAAACGTGTTATGAGATGGGTGTTTTCGGTCAGGAAAACATCTCCTGTATCTGCCTCTGCAGAATTGCATTCACACTGTCCATTATATGATCTTGAATCATGATCATCTTCCCGTTCTTTAGTAGCCGCTCAGCCAACAATTTCGAAAACATAGGTCTGTAAAATTGATCAATAAATAATTATTATTGGCCCCCCTTTGAAATTTGTGTTCATAAACCATCTCCAATATTCACACAGCATATTCCCAAAGTTTGATGCTGTTATGTTAAGTAGTTTTCAAGTCTATAGGGAACAAACACACAAACAGACATTCATTTTTATATAATATAGATTTACATTCGGCTCAAACAAAAGCCTCTCTAATTGGAGGTAGAATGATAAGGTTGACAACTTTCAGCTTTGTTGTTTTAACATTTTGGTTTTCAAATCACTTTCAAAAAGTTCATGTAGTACCTATTGTGTTTGACACTTCTGGTGCTATCATAGTCTCACCACTATTCTGTTCCACAGTCCTATCTCTTGCAGTTGTTAACTATATCTTCTATATAATAAGAGAGAGTAGGGTTGTGTGTTTGTTCATGTGTTCCTTTGTTTGCATCAAAACATGTCAACTTGTGGATTGCATACCAAAAAAGGGGAATGATTTAGATCTACAAATTTTGGACATAGATTCTAAGAATATCAATCTCATGCACCTCGAAGCCCAAATTCCAATTCTCCTTCTAGATTTTTCATAATTATGTGAGTAGGATGAAAGGGGAAGTTAGAATTCAATCAGCTGTTTTGTGGTGGCATACAAGCCACAATATAAGGTTGATGATGATGATGATGTTGAGGA
>NC_052510.1:21899209-21901709 GCF_014356525.2 Nilaparvata lugens
AAATGTTTTTCTAAATGCATACAAAGCAATAGAAGACCTTAAGAAAGTGGGTTATTTGTAATCCCATACAATGACCAAAAAGAAATTATTTGTCTACCAAGGGGAGAAACTATTTGTGAAATTACCACCAATGGCATGACAAGCTATAATGGTAACACATTTCCAAAAATACGAAATCTAAAATTTTGTCAGATGTATGGAAAAACTTGGAAGACACCCCATTCACACAGACAGAAGTGGAGCAATTCAACAAAACTACTATGCTAGAAATTAAAGGGAAATAAAAATAGGACAGTGCAAAAGATTAGAAGAGTTACCAGAAGATACAGAGTTGGTCATTATTGCAATAAAAGAAGTGTACAATAGAAACAAGATACAGTATATTTTACAGTTTGAGAGCCTAGAAGAATTGTATGTGTCTAACTATTGGTAGAGGAGGAATTTGAGAGCTCTAACATTGATTTGAATTATAAAATTAGAATTAAGCTAGATTTTCTAAAGCATAATCCCAGTAGACATAAGGAAAGAGTTGTATTTATTTTGAGGTATTGTAAATAGTGGAAAATGTAACATTATAATATTAATAAAGAAATTATTGTAACTTATTTGACTTTGATTATATATCCCAACAATCCTATCCACACCTATGTTTGGGCTCGGGGGGTGGAGTGGGGGTCGCTGAAATTGCATCGCGGAAAGTAAAGTAAGGTGATTTTTTACCTATATGAACAGTGACTGAACACTGATAAATCATTTAGTGAACTTGTAATCTGTAAAAGTCGATCAAAAAAACGCCAAGTACAGTAGCCTCTCTCTTAACGGACACCTTTTAACCGGACATCGGTTTAACCGGACTACACTCCACGGAAGTGACATCTCTTTAACCGGAAAATAATCATCAGCACATCGGTTCAACCGGACTGTACAGTACTTCTGCACCTGCCACGAATCATAATGGCTGTTTGGTTTAAATATTTCAAATGTAAAAAGGCTTAGCAACTAACTATTTTCTTGTGTTTTGTGTTCACAGATATCATAATAAAGCGTCTAGTTTTATTATTTTTACGTAAAAGTCATTATTGGCTTATAAACTACAAAATATGCATACCAATTTAACGACTTTTAGGGAACGTCGGTTTAACCGGAAAAAACGTTATCCGGACTGGCCTCAGTCCCGATGAGTCCGGATAAGAGAGAGGCTACTGTACAAGAGATACAGACTATTACTAGTGTCATTAAAGCCTTAACTGTGAAGCATGATATTTCCACCATTCCAATAGGAAATATAATTAATTTAAACTGAGAATTACTGACAAAGAGAGTGTAACGCTGCTTGTGGACTTTTACATAATGATCCATTTAACATAGACTATGACAAGAATTATTGTAGTAGTAGGAATAAATATAAATATTAGCTCTGCCAATTTTGATATGCAAGTTGGTCAGCCCACTGAGTTCAACTTCTTGTCGTGGAATATTCAGGGGTTAAGGAACGAAATTTTTGTCTACATTAAGACTCTTCTAAGAATAGAAAATGTTTGTACATTTTCAGATCAAAATAGGATTAAGTAAAATTGTTCATACTGCTCTCTCTGTTCACGTGACTCTAACCCTTGAAGTGAGAATTATTAATAATGAATACGGTGCCAAGAAGAAAAACTGGGGAATATGCACTTATTGAGAATGATTAGCGATTATGGTACTTACATTTATTTGTAGCATCACAATACAACATAGAAATTGGTTAGCTGCCACCGTTTATGAATTGTTAGACATTGAAAGGAAACAAAAGTTGTCTCTCTCTTTTCGGTTATCTTGAGACAGTCTCTCTCTCTCACACAATAGAGGGAAAGACTTATTGATCTTTGCTGTTGTTGGTGAGTAGTAGTAGTATTTTTGTGTGTGTTTGTTTTTAATAGATTTCTACCAGAGTTTGTAAACCTTCTCTCTTTTCAAATTTAATCCAATAACGGTGTGTGTTGAAGTCTGCAATGATGTCTGCATGTAAAACACACAAAAACGTATCCGGTAATAGAGGTTCAAACTCAATATCGCCTTCTGAGTCAGGGTCCACTAATTTTAGCACAATCTTTAAACCGTGTTGACTGATAATAGTTTCGCTCTATAAATTCGAAATATCTCCTGGGGCCACCAATTTACTACTAGTGTTGGTGGAAGTTTAAAATCTCTTGTTTAGCTTTCAAGTTGAAAGCTTCTAAACAAAAGAAGAAGAAGAAGAAGATGCTGTTCCTTATGTATCCATTTTTTCCACCACCCTTCCTATTCTGCAACAATGTGTATACCACACACAGGCGAGCACACCAATGAACAAAAAATCAATAGACGACTCTTACTTACTTTGTTGAGAGAGACTGGTCATCTGAGTTTACTGATTACAATTCACACAAAAACGTGTACTACTCACACAAAGAGAGAAAAGACAATTGTGTGTGTGTGTGTGTCTGTGTGCACAAATGACAAAGTATTATCCCATTTTTTA
>NC_052510.1:21906709-21991936 GCF_014356525.2 Nilaparvata lugens
CAAGGTAAATCCAGTGGTTGATCATTATGAAATATTGATGGATTGATGCTAAGAATTAATAGATACAGACCATTGAAAGATCAAGAGGGGTCTTCATATATTAAGCTACCCAAGAGTATATTGTCTAAACATTGTATTATAAACCCACAGAATCAAACAGATTCTAAATTTTTCATGTATGCGATACTAGCGCGACACATTAAAGGTAGTTGTAAATATTGTGTTGATAATTGTCATTATCATTTGTTAAATGAGAACAATCAACTATATAATTTCAATAACATTGATTTTCCAACCCCAATTTGTCAACTAGATAGATTCGAAAAGGATAACCCGACAGTTTCTGTTAATGTATACAGAATTGACAATAAAAATCTAATTTATCCATGTCGAATTAGCAAAACAACTAGACAAGACCACTTTGATTTATTACTGCTTGTTGAAAAAGCGGACGACAAAGAGGAGCAGGAGGAGGGCGGGAGTGAGGGTGATGAGGAGGAGGAGGGGGCAACTGATGTTGTTGATGTAGCTACATGTAAAGTAGAAACCAAAACTCACTATTGTTTAATTGTTGATTTTGAAAAACTTATTAGGAAACAACTAACTAAACATCATGGGAAAATAATTATCTGTCGACGATGTTTTACTCATTATAACCATAGTCGAGACGGAGAAAAATGAATGAAAGAACACAAAGAAAAGCAAAGAGGATGGAACACCACCAGTTTTAGAATTTAAAAACCCATTAAGAAAATACAAACTACCCCTAAGCTGTTATGCTGATTTCGAATGTCTTCTCATTAAACCACCACCAAACTCAGAGTCTGATGATGATGATGATGATGATGATGATGATGATGATGATGATGATGATGATGGTGATAATGGAGAAGCCAGGGCAACGGGGGAAATCGATAGCACTGCAAGGAGGAGGAGAATGAGGTTAAAGAGAGGGAATCGAGCAACAAAAACTAAACTTAATCATGTTGTAATGTCCTACTGTTTGTATTTTTATGGAGATGAAACACAAATACCGGACAGTTTGCCACTATCACAGAAAATACCATCGCATCCTATACTCTATAGAGGTGAAAATGCTGCCATACATTTTCTAACCACTTCAACTGAATATGCTACCCAGATCATAGAATTGATAGATGAACATCATATTGGAATGTTTCCATTAACTAGAGAACAAGAGCAAATGCATTCTGATGCAAAATTTTGCGATGCATGCGAAAAGCCTTTTGAAAATGATAAAGTTTATGATCATTGTCATCTTACTGGATACTACAGGACTGCTCTTTGCAATGCATGTAACTTACAAAGACAACATCAAACATACATCACAGTATTTCTACACAATTCAGCATCTTATGATACCCACCTAATTGTCTCTGCACTCGGTTCCATTTGTAGTAATAATTTTGATAAATTAAAAGTAATTCCTCAGACAAGTGAAAAGTATATATCATTTACTATAAAATTGTCCAATCGACTCCATCTCAGATTTCTTGATTCATACAAATTTTTACCTGATAGTTTGGATTCGTTAACCTCCAATCTTCTACAACCTGCTGGCCTTACACCAACTATTGAGCAAATAGCTTGTATTCTCAAACACACATCAAACATTTCGAACATCAGAGTTTACCTCTTGTATCACGTAAAGGAATTTTCCCATATGAATATTGTGATTCTTGGGCTAAAATGAACGAAGAAAGTTTACCACCTATAGAAGAATTTTACAGTTCTCTTTGTGATAGTACAATAAGTGCAGATGATTATCAGCATGCACGAAAGGTTTGGAAACACTTCAATTGTCGCACACTTGGTCAATACAGTGACTTATATTTGAAAACAGACGTCCTACTCCTAGCTGACATAATAGAATCTTTTCGCAACATTAGTCTCGAAATTTTCAAACTTGACCAAGTTCACTATTTTACACTGCCTGGCTTTTCT
Source organism: Nilaparvata lugens (assembly GCF_014356525.2). Lineage (NCBI taxonomy): Eukaryota > Metazoa > Arthropoda > Insecta > Hemiptera > Delphacidae > Nilaparvata > Nilaparvata lugens. The sequence goes on from NC_052510.1 coordinate 21,908,675, forward strand.
TTTGATGCTATGCTTAAATATACTAAAATCAAGTTGGAACTTTTGACAGATGTACGCATTTTTCCAATCCTCTATCAGGGGCGGAATAGTTACGTGTGTTCACAGACATGCAGTTGCAAATAATCACAATACTGGAGCACCTTACAATACCGAAAAACCCAACAGTTTCCTAGCTGTTTTAGACCTTAATAATTTATACGGGTTTTCAATGTCAAAAAATTTTGCTTGGATGAGTTGACACGAAATAGACAATGCTGTTGCCAACATGAAAAATTGGAGCGAAGACCAAACAGTAGGCTATGTTTTGGAAGTCGACATTGAATATCCGGTAGAATTACATGACATGCACAATGATTTCCCTTTTCTGGCAAGAAATCAAAAAGTTTACCCATCCAATCAGACTCGTATCATAACCTAACTTACAAATCACACAAATTATATATGTCACTATTTACTGTTGAAACAAGCAATAGAACACAGATTGAAATTGACAAACATTTGTAGAGGTACTTCTTTTGAACAAAGCAAATTTCTAGAACCATACATAAGTTTGAACATACAGCTAAGACAACAGTCTAAGAATAAATTTCAAAAAGATTTCCACAAATTACTCAACAATGTTATTTTCGGTCAATCTTGTATGAATTTATGGAAACAAATGGATTTAAAGTTGATTAATAATGAGAAATCGCTATTGAAATATATTGCTCGCCCCTCGTTCAAAGATCGATTGATTTTTGGGAAGAACATATGCGGTATATTTCTACACAAAGAGAATATTTTGCTAAACAACCCTATTTACATTGGTTTTTCGGTTTTAGATTTGAGTAAAACAGTAATGTATTCATTCCATTATGATGTAATTAAAAAGATATATGGTCCCCGTGCCAAACTATTGTATCAAGACACGGATAGTCTGTTATACCTGATTAAAACAAAGGATCTGTATCACGACATGTGCACAAATGAAGATTTAAAATATTGGCTAGACACGTCAAATTATCCTGTAGATCATCCATGTTATTCCACACATAACCGTATGGTTGTTGGTAAGATGAAAGATGAATTTGCTTCTAAAGCTCCTTATCAGTTTCTGGGTTTACGGTCAAAACTATGGGCATGTAGATTGTATAATGAAATTATTAGTCAACAACAACAACAACATTCTGATAAAGAAATAGAAGATAGATTAGAGATTGAACGTAAAGTAGGACTAATTAAAAAGGCTAAAGGGGTAAAACGATGTATATTGTCACGTGAATTAACAGCTCAACATCCAAAGTCTAATCAATAGATTTCATTTCAAGACTATTTAAATTGTCTATTCGAAGGTAGAGAAGTGTACAGAAGACAGAATTTGATTAGATCAAAAAACCATAAAGTAATGACCATTTGCCAAAATAGAAAGGCGCTTAGTTGTCAAGATGAAAAAAGGTATATCTGTAGTGATAACATTAGTACATTAGCTTTAGGACACCATAAAATTCCACTATTAACAGATGAGAATTTGCCTGTTGCATCTTCTTCTTCCTTTTCCTCCACATCCTCCTCTCCTTCTCCTTAAAGAAACAAGTTGTAGTAGCAATAATTTTATTGGTTGTGTTATTGTGTGTGTTACAGATGATATCAAAGATTATTAGGTTGAATGTTGATGCCATTGAAATAAGCTACAATATTGACCAACAATACATGAGAATAAGACATGCAGGTACTGCAATTGTATCAGCTTGTGTTCAACAAGAAAATTGTGGAACTTATTGTATTAAATTCATATTCAAAATAAATATTAACATACTATGGTTTGAAATAGAATTGACAGTACGAAAAAGTGATTTTACATGTGTTGAAACAATTGTAAAGTCAAACAGTGCGTCATTTCACTTCTCATCATTTCTTTTGAAAGGTACATAATTATTAATATTGAAATACTATGGTTCTTGTTCTCCTCAACATCATCATCATCATCAACCTTATATTGTGGCTTGTATGCCACCACAAAACAGCTGATTTGAATTCTAACTTCCCCTTTTCATCCTACTCACATTAATTATGAAAAATCTAGAAGGAGAATTGGAATTTGGGCTTCGAGGTGCATGAGATTGATATTCTTAGAATCTATGTCCAAAATTTGTAGATCTAAATCATTCCCCTTTTTCTGGTATGCAATCCACAAGTTGACATGTTTTGATGCAAACAAAGGAACACACGAACAAACACAACCCTACTCTCTCTTATTATATAGAAGATATAGTTAACAACTGCAAGAGATAGGACTGTGGAACAGAATAGTGGTGAGACTATGATAGCACCAGAAGTGTCTCAAACACAATAGGTACTACATGAACTTTTTGAAAGTGATTTGAAAACCAAAATGTTAAAACAACAAAGCTGAAAGTTGTCAACCTTATCATTCTACCTCCAATTAGAGAGGCTTTTGTTTGAGCCGAATGTAAATCTATATTATATAAAAATGAATGTCTGTTTGTGTGTTTGTTCCCTATAGACTTGAAAACTACTTAACATAACAGCATCAAACTTTGGGAATATGCTGTGTGAATATTGGAGATGGTTTATGAACACAAATTTTAAAAGGGGGGCCAATAATAATTACTTATTAATCCATTTTACAGACCTATGTTTTCGAAATTGTCGGCTGAGCGGCTACCGAAGAACGGGAAGATGATCATGATTCAAGATCATATAATGGACAGTGTGAATGCAATTCTGCAGAGGCAGATACAGGAGACGTTTTCCTGACCGAAAACACCCATCTCATAACACGTTTTCAAGATTGACAGATGTCAAGATGGTAAGGGTCTAGGATCATAGGTAAAGGAGGCCCATCTAAATTTCTAAAGCTTTTGACAATCTTATTCTGAAGTATTTCGAGCAGAATCCTCGATCCAGCATCCGGTGAGCCACTGGGATATTGGATGTTTCAAGAATGTTCAAAGAATATTGAACACTTTATCATGGAACTTACCTTTTCGAATTTATACTCATTCAAAAGCTTATGAGATGGACAAGCTTTTGAAATATTGAAACAACTATAATCACCCGGAGAAAAACCGAGAAAAAACGGTTTGAAATTTCACTTTGAATTCGAAGAATATCATTTTTTCAAGTTTAAGCCCTAATAAAAAACTACAGAATATCTTACAACAAATAAAATTATATTAATCTTGTTTGAAATGTTTTTCTCTTTCCAACAATACTCTTGAAATTGAAATTCGACCAGTAGTTTTTGAGTTATTGAGTATTTAATGACCAGAAGTAAGCATATTCTGAAAATATTGAAAAATCGATAAATCTCAAAAACTAAGGTCGACAGGAAAAAAGTTTACTGAACAGTTTTTGTCAGAAATGTCGAGAAGAATCTATGGTTAATGGCTGTTACAGCCTTGGTGGGACACTCTGTATATAGTATTAAAACCATATCCATTGATTTTGGAAGTGGCATGTCTCCTGTGAAATTTAGTCTTAGAAAAGAGTGGACCAAATAAATAGGAGAGAATAAATCAAATTCTGAAAAAAGAGAAACAATGTGTCTTGACTGATTCGACACCTGACTGAAATTCCACATGAGTGCAAGAACCGTTGTGCATTCAAAAACCTGTGCACTGGAATGAATGCAAAACAGTTTTAGGCAACTCAGTATTAAAACTAATCAACAAAATGTAGGCTAAGGTGAAATGCCAAATGAAAAAGTAGTTTAGTAAAATACAAACTTTAATCAGCATTAAAGAATATCAAATCACATGAACAAGAAATAAAATGTAGTTGATCCTAGTTGACATAAGAAAAATAGGTTGCCAACAAAATGATTTAAAATGGAAAAATATTCTGTAAATTTGAATACATGAAATAACCCCTCAGGGTGACTGGTCGACAATATAAAATTGAAATAGAATTTAACTTTGTTATGCACAAATTTAAGATTAAGTTTAGAAAAATATTGAAGTACATGAAAAGACTTGAAAACAGCATTAATGATTCTAGTAAAAACAGTAATCTGAATGCAAGAACTGATTGCAATGTAATAATTTGAAATAGTAAATTATAACTGAAGATAATCAGGTAATGATGTTACCATTATGCAAACATTCCAAACAAATTAGATATTAAAGAGTGACAGTAAACAGTTATAAATATAACAGCAATGCACATAGAAAATAATCTATCTGGTTATCAAAATGGAATAATAAAATAGTTACTCAACAAACGTTCATAGAATACCAGAGTCTATAATAAGTAGTCTTTAATTTAAGCCTACAATTGTCATTATTAATAACAAACGACACCTAGGAAAATTGAAATGTAAATATGTTGAATTGCAAGGCTTCAACATTTGAATTGGTTCGATACCAACAAAGGAAACAGGTAAGTTGAAATTAACCATAAGGTTATATGAATAACAGTAGCCTATACCGAAATAGCCTAATTGTAAAATGCAGAAACTACAGCTTTAGCCATAATCGAATAAGAGTAATTACAAAGAATTAAATAGGATTGATAATTGCAATGTTCACAGAACATTCATGAATTGATTACAAAAAACTGACAAACAATTCTCAATAGCAATTTGGCTAAGCAAAATATAACTCAAAATAAAGGAAAGTTGACTACGAACAACAATGAATTCCTAACCTGGAAGATAAAAACAATAGATTAGGGCAGTATTAAAATACAAAGTAGGTGATACAGAATACTTAGCTGCGGAACATAATGCAAGAGCCAAGGTCCCGGTTTGGTCTAGGGCCTTCAAATACAGCGTGAGCTTCCAATTCAGCTCGAATAGGCCAGAGTCAAGGTCCCGGTTTGGTCTAGGGCCTTCAAAGACAGCATGAGCTTCCAATAGCTCAAATAAACACATCAGGAGAGAAACAAGATTCCAACTTGTTTGAAATGCTGATGAAACAGCAGCCAGTTGTAGAGGAAGAGTTTTCAATCAAAGTTTCAAAGGAAATATTTCCCAAGTATTGGAAATATCAGTTGCAATACTTGTAGAATGCAATTCACAATTGAGAGTCACATTAATCAGTGATATTGGCAATATATCACAATAACTATCAATAGAATGAATGATGGGTAAACATTCAGTCCCAAAATTGCAAAATAAAGAATTACTAACAAGGTTAGCACTCGATGAAAAACAAGAGTCTGCAATATGTAAAACAAATTTAAACTTGTAGCAAGATGCAGTGACTCACACAAGCAGCCATTTTGAGAATGCTGCAGTGGAAATGAAAATATGTAAAACTGAAACAAGTGTTCAAATCTTGAAAAACTAATAATAGTTCCACAGAACCAGTCGAGATTATCCAACAATTGAAATAAACAAACAGGGCGAGGTAAAAACTATTTTCATGAGAGATGAGAATTCAAGTTGTAACTCACAAATTGTACAAGGAAGCGTACATACACATGCAAGAGTTCACGAACATGTTGAAAAGTTAGAATTGAAACAGTAAATGAACTACCTATGCGATTTTTAAAGTTGATGGCTCCAAAGAACCAAAAAAATGTCTCCAACAAATAAAACAAGCAAACAGGACGAGGTGAAAACTATTTTCACGAATAAAGCAGAATAATTGGAGACACACACAAACTTGATGCTAGACAGCCAAACTAATGAACAATGAAGGAAGTGGTTAGCAAGCAAGTGCTACCTCGATCAAAAAATCACCAATAAAATTGATGTTTAAAAGGATGCAAAAAATATCCAGAAGCCGAACAACAAATTGACAAATACAATAATAAAATGACAAAGGCTTCATATCCAAAAACTAAAACAAAGATGAGTAAAATATGCAGAGAAAATGCCCAGTATCAGGTCAGCAGTGGACCACTAGTGCTCCAGCGGCAAAGATACAAACTAATGACTACCACGCAGAGAACATGACAACCATCCGGGATTGATTTGTTAATCGAATTTGAATAGGACATAAGTTTGAAATATCATCTAATAGGTTTGTCGTTTTTTATGCCCATTTTATTCTTGGTTTTTCTGTATATATGGCTTGTTTTTTGTCGTCATAGATGAATATACGCTTTATTTGTGGTATTCTTAAGAAATTTGGGCTCAATTTAAGTTGGAAATTGAGTAGAACAAGTAATGTTTTCGTAAATAATTGTGTCATAGTTTTATTGCATAAGATTGTTGCATTGGCGCCACAAGGCTGGACTGGCAAGTTCGTGTCGATAAGTAGAGATAGACTTATACGTCGTCTTGCTGTAACAGTAACTGGAACTGTTACTTTTTTCAAAGGATACTTGCAGTTATTTGCATTGATTATTGTCGTTACTTCGTTATTGATAGCAGTTATTGTTTGTTCCAATGAGTATCCATATGGTATTATTAGCCTCGTAACCGATCATTCTCTACCGAGCATAAGTTGAAGTGCTGGCTAGGCTTGTATGATTGGATAAGCCAGCCATTGCTTGTTCCATTGTGTTGCCTGCTCTCGTGTTTTCCCTCTTATTCTTGTTTGGTTCTTTGTCTCACTCTCTCTCTCGACGAGTGCTCACTGTTATCGCCTCACTATGGGTGTTATCGAAGACTGGACGTTTCAAAGAGATGCATTAATTCGTAAAATAAAACAGATTAATGAAATTGCCAAAGCTGTCAAAAAGAATCCAAGAAATAAAAAAATGAAGAATTTATTGAAAGTTATGGGTGAGCATATCGATCACCACCAGGTGGAGTTCAATGATATAATAGATAAGATGCAGAGCTACTATAACAAAAAAAATCCTCGATTGGAAACAAGTGAGCTTGAAAATTTGAAGAGCCAATTTGATGAGACTTTTTTCAATGTCAAGGCTATTCTCGAAACCTTACCATCCACTCAAACAAATTTGAATATTAGTTCTTCCAATGTAGCTTCTTCACCTACAACTGGGAATATCTCGCCAGTTGCTCTACCTAAGCTTCCTTTAATGACTTTTGACGGCGATTTGAAAATTTGGAGTCAATTTAAAGATTTATTCGAAGCCACGGTTCATAATAATGGTCAAATTGCTGACATACAAAAACATATGTATCTTTGGTCTGTACTGAGAGGCGATGCACTGTCAGTCATTTCTGTAGTCTCATTGACAAGTGATCATTATGCTGAGGCATGGAAATTATTATTGAATCGCTACAATGACTCTTACAAGCTGACTGACGCATACTTGCAAGCAATTTTTGATATGTCAGCTGTTAATAAGCAACCAGACTCGCTACGAAAATTCATCACTCGTTTAGCTGAGTATATTGCAGCACTAAAACCAATTTGTCATTCAGTTAATGACTGGTCGATTCCGTTATTATTTGTCTAACGTGAAAAACTGACTGAAGGATTGAGAGAGAAGTGGCAGAGACTGCTAAGAAATGGAACAGTATCCGATTTGAAAAACTTCCAAATATTTTTGAATGATGAAGCTGTTCAGAAGCCTCAGAAGCCTCCTCACATAAGCAGTTTGGGAAATCGAAACCCACTATGGGAAATTACAAAGCTTCAGCTATGATTGTTAAAGCAAAATCGGATGAGCTGAAATGTATTGAATGTAATAATTCTCATGAACTGGAAAATTGTGAAGTGTTCTTGAATCTCAAACCGTCTGATAGATTAAAGATTAAAACATGTGAAAGAATGGAAACTATGTATATGCTGTTTATTGGCAGGGCACTTTATTAGAGATTGTAGAAGAAGGAAGCCGTGCAGCCGCCTGTTGAAAACACCAACACATTGGCCAGTAATAAACAAATGAGCAGGGTAGACGTGCACGACGCTGCTGATCAAGGCCATCAAACATTTGTTACTGACTCAGCTAAGAAGGTTTTCTCGAATGTAAAGAGTTCCATAGTATTGTTATCAACTGTTAGAACGGGAGTTCGAGATAATCAAGGCAATTATCAAACGGTCAAAGTATTATTGGATAGTGCAAGCACCGAGTCATTTATTATAAGGCGATGCATGAAAAAACTGGGTTTAGTGGTGCAGAAAACACATAGCTTGCCAATCTATGGATTATCTGATACTAAATTGGAAGTAGCAGATGAAATCACTAACTGTGAATTTGAAACACCAAACTCCCCTTCATTTAAAGTTACCGCGTTGGTAGTCAACAAGATAGCAGCTACAAATCAGATAAGAAATGCGTACTGGGCACATATTGAAGGACTGGATCTAGCAGATCCTGAATTTTTCCTTTCAGAGGAGGTTGATATTTTATTAGGTGCTGAATACTTCCCCTTCATTCTGACTGGAAGAAAGGTGATTGGTCCAGTGGGTACACCATCTGCCCTAGAAACTGTATGGGGCTACTGCCTGATGGGTAAGGTATCAGAGGAGAGTTCTACTATCTCAAATAATCTGTGCACGTATTCCAATTCTAATTTAGAAGAGTTGTTGAAGCAATTTTGGGCCGTAGAAGAGCCACCTATGACAAAAAAATTATCGGAAAGTGAAATGGCCTGTGAAGAGATATACAAAACAACTGTTTGTCGTTCGAATACTGGTAGATACATTGTAGAATTACCATTCAAGGAAACACCAGAATTATTAAATGAGAGTCGAGAATTAGCCTTGAAAAGATTTATACTATTGGAACGTAGGTTATCAAAAAATCCTGTATTGAGACAGTTGTATAATGAGTTTATGGAGGATTATTTGAAACAAAAGCACATGCTGCTAGCACCCGAACCAATCAACCAAACAAAATACAGTTTTTACATTCCTCATCATTGTATTTGTTGTATAACAGAGGATGGAAATATCAGTAAATTTCGGGTAGTCTTTGATGCCTCAATGAAAACTGAAAATGGTCCTTCATTGGATGAGATTCTCCACATTGAGCCCAGCTTACAATTAGATATTTCAAGTCTATTGTTGAGATTTTGATCTCAGGAGGTGGCAATTGTTTGTGATATTAGACAAATGTATAGAAATATCTCGTTGAATAGGAAACATCATGACTTCCAACGGATTTTTTGGCGAGCTGATGATAGAGAAGAAATGAAAGAGTATACTCTAACAACTGTGTTGTATGGTGTATCATCATCGCCATTTCTTGCTATTCGTACCTTGCATCAGTTGATTTAAGATGAAGGACAAAGGTTCCCTGCAGCCTCTGAAGCTTTACGGTTTTCTACTTACATGGATGATTTAGTCACATCAGTCCCATCAGTGGAAGCAGCCAAGCAACTGCAGTCCGAGCTTACTGAATTGTTAATCAAAGGGCAATTTGAATTGCGAAAGTGGGCCAGCAATCATCCTGCCATTCTATCAAATCTCCCTCCTGAGCATTGTGCTATTGAAGCAAAAGATTTCACTTTGGAGTCTGACAAAACCACTAAAATTCTTGGCTTCCAGTGGAATCCAATTGGTGACTACCTCTTCTACAGGGTAAAGGTTCCATCCAAGCTAGCTACAAAACGAAACATTTTATCAACTTTAGCACAAATTTTTGATCCATTAGGATATTTGACACCTTTCATGCTTACCATCAAGAGTATAATTCAATATCTATGGCAATCTGGATGTGACTGGGACGATATAGCATCCGTGGAGGTAGTGAAGAAATGGGAGTTCATTTGCAACCAATTACCCCTGTTGGAAAAACTGAATATTCCTCATTGCTTGAACTTTGAGCTGTGTGAAAATATACAGCTGTATGGTTTTGCTGACAGCTCAGAATGCGGCTATGCTGGAGTGGTTTATTTGTGAGCCTTATTGAAGGATGTTAGCATGGTATGCACAATACTAAGATCTAAAGCCAAGGTAGCTCCATTGAAGAAAATCACACTGCCACGTCTGGAGCTTTGTGCGGTTGTCCTAGTAGCTGGATTATCACATGAAGTTCAAGAAGTGCTCTCAAAAATTATAAACATAGATTATATTGCAGCTTGGACTGATTCAACCGTGGCACTGAGTTGGATTCGGTCTTCACCTCATCGTTGGGCTACGTTTGTGGCAAATCGTGTAAGTCAAGTACAGGAACACCTGTCTACAGAGCAATTCAGATATGTGCCAACCGAATGTAATCCTGCTGATTGTGCTAGTCGTGGACTTTTGCCCAACGAATTGATTGGTAATTCTCTGTGGTGGAATGGTCCTGATTGGTTAGCCAAGCCACTGGAGTGCTGGCCACACCAACTCCATGGTAACGATGATGAAAATTCCAAACAGATTGAATTGGAAGCAAGAAAAATTACACTAGCAACACAGAGTAAAGAGCTCTCACATGAACTTCTTCTTATAAATAAATTTTCCTCATTGACTGTATTGAAGAGAGTGACAGCATGGATTAAGAGGTTCATTCACAATTGTTGTGATAAAGCTAGCAAACATACAGGTCCGTTGAGCACTGAAGAGTTGAATGAAGCAATGCTCTCTATAATTGCATTATTACAAAAAGAATCATTTCCTGATGCTATAGCTGCTATACAATCAAACGATAAATCCATCACAAAAAGTCTTGAACAGTTGAACCCTTTCATGGATTCAACTGGGTTACTAAGAGTGGGGGGAAGACTGAGAAATTCAAGCCCATCTGATAGAAATAAATACCCATTGTTGCTCCCAAAAACTCATCATGTGACAAATTTTATTATAGATCACTACCATAAACTGTATTTACATCCTGGCCCAGCTAATTTGCAAGCAGTCATTCAAAGACAATTTTGGATCTTGAGAGCAAGGGACATAATTTGTAAGAGAACAATTAAATGCATGGAATGCTTTCGTGCAAAACCCACTGGGCAACAACCACTCATGGGAGACCTCCCGTCTGCTAGGCTGCAAGGAGTCAAGGCATTCCTAAATACAGGGGTTGATTATGGTGGACCTTTTGATATAACACTAGGGCGACTGAGGAAGGCTAGAATATACAAGGCTATATTTGTTTGAACAATATATTTGTTTATTCATTTGCCTTTCAACTCGGGCTGTACATCTAGAATTAGTCTCGGAATTATCAACAGATGCTTTTCTAGCTGCAATGAAACGATTCCTAGCAAGTAGAGGTACTGTTCACACTATGTATAGTGATTGTGGTACCAATTTTGTGGGAGCAAGCCGAAAACTGTCACAATGGTATGAGCTCACAAAAGCATCAAGGTTCAATGAGGAGATGACTAGAGAGCTGGGTAATCGAGGAATCAAGTGGGTATTCAACCCTCCAGCAGCTCCACATTGGGGAGGAATCTGGGAAGCAGGAATAAAATCTACTAAGAGATTGCTCAAGGCTGCAGTTGGTAATCAGATTCTAACATATGAAGAATTCAGTACTGTATTAACCCAAATTGAGTAGATATTGAATTCAAGACCATTGACCCCTGTTAGTTCAGACCCAAGAGATTTAAGTGTGTCAACTCAGGGTCATTTTGTACTCATGGAAAGCCCAAAGGTTTGGCCAGAGCCAGAGGAATCAATTGAACCGGTGAACTTAAGAAATCAATGGAGTTTACTAAAAATAATTGTATCTTCATTCTGGAAACGTTGGCAATTGGAGTATGTATCTAGCTTGCAAACCCGAACAAAATGGTACAAAAAACAAAGTAATGTTAATATTGGAAGTATGATTCTCTCAAAGGAAAGTAACCTACCCCCTCTACAATGGAGGCTTGGCCAAATAACGAAGATATTCCCTGGACAGGATGGAGTTGTGAGAGTGGTGGAGGTACAGACTGCAAAGGGAAGTCTCACTAGGGCTGTCAATAGGGTATGTCTCCTCCCTATTGATGAAGATTAGGCCTTATTGAAGGGACTTCAATAATTTTTGTGGTTAGTTTTTTTGTTTCTCGTTTTATATGTGAGAAAGGTTCCCAAGTTGCTTTGTTTCTTGTTTTTATCTATATTGGTTGTATATAGTCATTATTTCTCGTCCCATCCTCTCCTTTCCGTGGGCCTCCTACTCCTTTTTTATAAGTCTCCTCAAGGGCCCCTGAGGAGTGGAGATATTTTCCTTATTTCCCTAGTTTCCCTAGTAGGGTTCATTATAGGTGGTTTTTGTTTTTTGTTATTAGAAGTTCTTCCAAGGTGGGCGGAATGTTCGGACGAAACCATCAATGTTCCTCTTTGTTGTCTGGTGTTGTGTGGTGGAGGGGGCAATTGAAGGGTGATGCACATAGCATAATCACAGCCAGTTGCTGATTAACAGCCAATCGAACAGCTCACTTCTTGTAATGTCGATTTTTGCAAAGTGATCTATTGATTTATTGTGATTTATTACAAGTGTTGTCTCGTCTCGTATCGTGATCTGGACCCGGGATCCTAGAAGCAAGGAGGATTTGGACATGAAGGTAGGCCTATGTTATTGTGCACTTAGCCATTTAAATTGTTCAACTTGCTACCCGATGCCAGACAACCCCCAAAGGGTTCTTGATGTAATTGATACAGTCCACAAACCAGAGTGCTGTTTGAGCCAACCTCTGTCGAATAAACAGTACCATTTTCAGAATAAATGGTGTTGGGCATGCCACGAATTGACGTGAACCTAGTTAATGTGGCGAGAAAAGCTTTAGTTGACAACTCAGTAACAACCTCCAAATGCACAGCGCGAGTCGCCATACAGACAAATAATGCAATATAAGCTTTGCTGAAAGACCTCGACTTAGGACCGCCAAGCCTTAAGTTGAAAGGTCCCATGTAATCAATGCCTACATTTAAGAAGGGTGCACTAACATTCACACGAATGGCTGGCAATTGCCCCATAAGCTGAACAGCTTTATTTTGTGAAAAACGAAAACATTTTATACAAGTGCGCAAGATGCTTTTTACTACACTCCTGGTAGACAGAATCCGAAAACGCTGGCAAAGAGAAACCATGGTGGCCTGGACTCCAGCATGGCACAAACATTGATGGGTGCTTAGGATTAAAGCTTTTGTGAATTTGTGCTTACCAGGTAATAAAATTTGATGCTGAACATCAAATGGTACATCAGCATGCATTAATCTGCCTCCTACTCTAAGCAGGCCATCTTGATGAATAAACGGTGAGAGAGAATGGATCATTTATAAATCGGAAATGAGAATTGTAAAATTGAGAAAGGAGAACCGACACTCGCCTGCCAAATGCCACCATGAGAGGTCACTAAAAATTATAGAGCGTAATACCTTGCTATATCTTGTAATAATTAAAAGTTGAAATGAATTACTAAATTTCTTATACAACTTTGTGATGCTCTTATAAAGCAAAAGTCATTTTCATTTTTAAATAATTTTGTAACCCCTTGGAAGAGACGACTCCAGCTACAATAGTCCAGGACCGCCAGGAGTTGGATCGACATCAGCAGCTCATAAGAAAATTTCGACATGTGAGTGAAAAATATTGAAATAGTGATAGGGCACCCTCAGTGCTTCGAAATTACATGAGAATCAAAGCTAGCTCGTCAAAGGGTTTTCTTATAAATTAAGAATTTGGTAAAAAATACTTGCACAAGTAAATGTAGTATTAAAGGTATTTTATTGGAAAGTAACGAATCAATCTACATATCAGAAGTTCTATAAATCAAAGAAGTATAAAATCTAGGCTATTAATACATATTCATATGATCATTAATTTCTGCAATATAATTTGTGATAGTTTGTTGTAGCTCTGATTCACTAGATGAATTGCTCTATTTATTCCGTCAGGTGCCGAATCTTGCACCCTGAGATAAAATATATATTCATTACAAAGAAATCTATTAGATACCATAGAATGTATATATATATTTGGATTATTGGTTGTCAATTTATCAAGCTGATTTTTAAGAAATCTATTTTTAATGGAATTGTTCAAGTCGACAAGTATTAGCAAGCTGATATCGCAGCTACATGCAAATAGATGCATATGATCATAAAATAAAAGCACATGGTAACGTTTCGTGCTGTAGAATTTAGAGAATTGTATTTAGCCTGTGATATTTTATTGATTTCGATTATTGTTCTATTTTTATATTATATATTTTTATTGCTCTATATATTTTTTGCTCTGATTTATTTTTTGCAATATTTGTTAATATATGTATCAAATCGTTTATGGTGTGCGATTTATTTTTATTCCTCAATACTATAGGATAAGTACCATTTATATATATTTTTTAATGAATTATCAGAACTATTGTGGAAGCTCATATCTGGGCCTATAAAGATTTTTATGAGACTGTATCCTATGAAAAACCACGACCTAATTTTTATAATTATTGAATTATTTCATGCTCTACCGACTGATGCCAAGCAGGAGGCTAATCGTTATTTAACTATAAAAAATAACGTGACATTGTGAATATGAAACAAGACTATCCCTGCTCATATATTTTTCAAGGCCGACGTTCGGGAACTGCAGCTCTATGATAATCATAATGGTGAGTTGATTACAATGAATTTTGGATGTACAAAACATAAATAAATCAATGTAATGAAGCATGTATTGAACTGTATTGTACTTTCTTCCAGACATTTTAAGCTAGAAACCAACTAGAAACCAAATGCACCTTAAAAGACAGTTAGGCTACATGTATGTTATGTTTTTACAGTAAATTATTTTTAATTACATTTATTAAAAATATACTGTATTTAAGAATATTTTTGTACAGTACTAATATTGCCATACTGAAGGCTTAAGTGTCTGTTCGGCGCTGTAGTGTACTTATTTGCAGAACAAATTTTAAATGATAAGCTTCTTTCTGGGGAGTCTCAATTTCAAATTTGGTTATGTAGAACTCTATGAAAAGACCACCTCCCAAAACGACCATTTTTCCCGGAAACCATTGGTGGTCATCTGAGGGAAGTTTTACTGTATAAACTTTGAATTTGGTATGATTAGAACTCTGTTGCAAGCTAGCAGATTTGACAGTTTGCATCAATTTAGCATTGTTAGTGTGCTTAAGCATGTCCTGCTTATTTCCACTAGAACCTGATGAAATAGCCTGTGCTACTTTATGTTGCCCTTCCATAAAAGTCCATAAGACTGCCATTGATGGTACAGGAGTGTTAGCAATAAAACGTTCCCAATCTCTCAGGGCTCTAGCATCAAAATGTGAAGTGAAAAGATGCATATATAGAAGGTCTACTTTCTTTGATGTCTACTTTCAAATCAATGGATTCTAAGGCATGAATGTTCGTTTTTGCATGATCAATAAAGTTCCGCCAAGAATGTGCAGAATTTGAATCAAGCGAAGGTGGCATTAATATGGCAGATACATGAGTTTGTGCAATTAAACGTGGATTATCATACCTTTGCTTCAGTAAAGCCCATGCTATATCAAAACGTCCATGCGGTATGTTTAGAATTCTATTGAGTGCCTCACCACTGACGGCTTGTTCCAAATAATGATGTTTGATACTTGGTGTCACAATATATTGTCAGCAATAATACTAGAAAATAGAGACCTAAATTCTAGCCAATGCTCGAGATCCCCATTGAAAGTAGGGAGAGGAATTTCTGGTAATTTGAAATTTTGCAAGTGAGCCACCGGCTCTTGCCTCATTTGAGGTGATGATTGCAGTTGATAGCTTTCCCCTGAAGAGGGTGATACTTGAATTTGAGGTGTGTCCCTTGAAGAAGGCAATGCTTCTTGAGAGTTGTTTTGCATTACACTTGATTGTTGATTTGAATTAGATGTACCAGATGCAATCTGATTTTTATTACAGTTTTGTAACTCATCATTAGATTCAATTGTTTGATGTTGCATTTTTTCCTGATGCGACTCAAACGCTTCACAAACAGAAGTAAGTCTTGCAACTATGCTAGTGAATTTATCCATTATGTTATCATGAGCATCCTGAACAATTGATTCAGGATCAAGTGAGAAATAAGCTTGATCATAGGCCTGCTCTAACACTGATAGCCTATTTCTTACAACTAAAAAATTGTGATACTGCTCACCAGTTTCAATTACAGTTTCAGAGTGCTTTTCATGAAGCCTTATAATTTCCCTACCAATATTAACCCATTTGTAAATATGAGGGCTCCCTTCGTTATCTGATGGCATTTTGAATATCTTAAGATAGCAATGTGCTTGAATCGAGTTGTCAGATCTTAAAAACTGAATACATACATATGCTGCTGGTGAACACTTGACACTAGAGATTGTCTCTAAGTGAAGGATGCCTTCAATTTGAGTATGGCACAGGCAGTGGTTGGCTTGAACTGGGTTCAGATGCAGTATTGCATGGATCTGTGCAGTTTTGTGTCCATTCACCTCACAAGCAGTACAAGTTGAATATGTCATGATAACGAGTCGCAGTGCACCGAGAGAAATCAAATTCCTTAAAACCAGGAAAAGAGATACATTATTTTACAGCTAAGACAATGTTATACAACGTACAATGAGAACAATCCAGAAAATACCTTATCATTTGGCATAAATTGGAAATCAAGATTTTAATCAACTGGACAAGGATCAAATCATCCGATCCACAAGGAACAAACAACATGTGAAAGAGATACATTATTTACAGAGATACATTATTTTACAGCTAAGACAATGTTATACAACGTACAATGAGAACAATCCAGAAAATACCTTATCATTTGGCATAAATTGGAAATCAAGATTTTAATCAACTGGACAAGGATCAAATCATCCGGTCCACAAGGAACAAACAACATGTGAAATTTAGTCTTAGAAAAGAGTGGACTGTATAAATAGAAGAGAATAAATCAAATTCTGAAAAGAAGAGAAACATTGTGTCTTGACTGATTTGACACCTGACTGAAATTCCACATGAGTGCAAGAACCGTTGTGCATTCAAAAACCTGTGCACTGGAATGAATGCAAAACAGTTTTAGGCAACTCAGTATTAAAACTAATCAACAAAATGTAGGCTAAGGTGAAATGCCAAATGAAAAAGTAGTTTAGTAAAATACAAACTTTAATCAGCATTAAAGAATATCAAATCACATGAACAAGAAATAAAATGTAGTTGATCCTAGTTGACATAAGAAAAATAGGTTGCCAACAAAATGATTTAAAATGGAAAAATATTCTGTAAATTTGAATACATGAAATAACCCCTCAGGGTGACTGGTCAACAGTATAAAATTGAAATAGAATTCAACTTTGTTATGCACAAATTTAAGATTAAGTTTAGAAAAATATTGAAGTACATGAAAAAACTTGACAACAGCATTAATGATGCTAGTAAAAACAGTAATCTGAATGCAAGAACTGATTGCAATGTAATAATTTGAAATAGTAAATTATAACTAAAGATAATCAGGTAATGATGTTACCATTATGCAAACATTCCAAACAAATTGATTATTAAAGAGTGACAGTAAGCAGTGTAAAGATGTAAATTTTTGCCAACCATTCATATGTGGTGCGGTATATTTGATATATACTGGAGCAATTGCTAAAATCCCTATTTTGCAAATAAATTTGCAAAAAGTTAAGGCTGTCCGGCTCGCAAATATGCTGGGTTCAGACCGCAGCTCTAGCTCAGTAGTAGATGCATGAATATTCCAAATATAATGAATCACCATAGGGTTCAATGACTGGTGATCAATAATTCTTACCGCTGCTTCCTTGAAGTTCTGGAAGAATACCAATAGGGAGTCAAAAGGATAGTTGGTGACTGATTATCAGTAACCATATATTCAATCGAGAATGATGAAGATCAACTATGGTTTTTCTAGTTGATTTTTAAAACGCTTGTCATGAATACAGGTATGCACCAATTTACCCTTCCAAGATTCCTTGGAACTTACAACGCCAGTTCTTGAAGTTCTCTGGATCCTTATATGATGCACTGTAGACTTATTAATCAGTATAAAAACCAGTATAAAAATCAGTATAAAAAACTATCAGTAAGATAGTAAGATTTCTGGCTGAATAGTATTACTATCATCAAAGGATGATAAGTAGTAAATGCTCAGAATAAAATCAATATTAATTAATTCACTGATTTGATATGCTGCAGAAGAATATTGCTTGGTACCAAGACAGCTCAAACTGTATATCACGAGATGAATTAGGAAATAATAAAAACTTCTAAGATCTTGTATGTTGACATAAAACATTAAATATATTCCCATAAAATAATATATATAAAATATTCTTATATCTATAATTTTCTTTGAATAAATAAATTTTCTAATATTTGAATAATTATCACAAGGTTTATTAACATTCACAATATTGTGAGCTGTAAAAATATATCTGTATACTTAATACTGATATGTGGACTTCAAGTTGGTTCAGAACTAGACAAATTGGAACCTGTTCAGAATATAGATTTACTATAACATACTTTGATCAATTAATAAAAAATAACAATTTAAAAAATCTCAGGGTTTATGAGTTCGTGCCATGCATGGAAATAAGCTTCCTACATAAATCGAAGAAATTCATAAAAAAATTCTTATAGACTATATGATAGTAGTCAACACATTGCAAATTTCTTAAACTTGGATGAATTTATATAGCGCTTTGATCAATTCCCCTATTCACTGATGAGCTCATGCCTGCTAATGAGCTCATTAGATCTAATACACTCACAGTCATGATGTTCTTGTAGTTCTTGTAGAATGCTGGGCTCGTGTATGGTCCAGATTTCTTATAAATTTCTATCAGTATTAAAAATATATTTACGGGAATAAATTACAATTAAGAACTCTTTAACAACACTGAGTTCACAAATAATCAAACGTTAATTACATATACTTGAGATTTAAAAAAGGGATTGGCTTGATGCTTTTTAAAATTAATAGGAAGAAAGAACCCTAATCTCCATGTGCTCCTCACAGGTCGAGATCACAAGCCAGAGAGAGTGATTTTCAGAAAAATTTCTTCTCTTCCTTTAACGATTTGTAAGCTTTCCTCTTATTGGCTTTCTAATCTTAGTAAGACGTGATGTAATTGGTTACTTAAGATTCAGGGGTTTCCCAACTTTGTTATACAAATACAAATAAAAGTTTCTAAATAAATAAATTAGGTAGTAGTCTGAGAGTATTCTAATAAATAAATCTCGATATATAATGCTGTAATATGATATACATTTAATTTTTTATGTGAGTTTTGTGTACTCTTGGTTTTCATACTTTTTTAGATTTCAATAAATACTTGTGTAACAATAATAGTTGTCCTTATCTATTTACATAAACCTTCCCTAGTATATATGATATATATTTTATGAGTAAAAAATATAACTCAATTTGTAATAGTTGATTGAGCAATCAGCTGATTTGTTAGGTATCGATTTGAAAAACTGTCGATTGATCCTAGATTGATTGATGTATCAAATCAAAACAAAGCATTCTAACCTCAAAATGTACATGCAAACTTTTATTTTTTATAATCTGCCAATAATAAACAAGCCACTTCATAATTTTATTTACTGCCAAAGAATTCTCATTATTGTTTAATTACAATTTTGCATGGTTCTCTTATTGCTTAATAGATAACATGATTACTCTTCATCATAAATAACATTCAATTTTACTTGAGCGGTACCTTGACTAGGCTATCTATTCTTTCCATTCTACAATAATTCTACTAATGCTCAGTAGTTTATTTCAAAAGTATTTTGTGGTGCTAAAATACTTCGTCACATAACGCGCCCTCTGGTTTCTGATACAAAATGATAATTTGGGAGTACAATATAGTTTTTATGATCCTGTTGGTTTTGGATCAGGAATCATACAAGTTACAAAGCCTGCTATTAGATCTAGTGGGAGACGTGTCTCTTAAAAGTTTGACAATAAGTATAATAACAAGTGAATTCAATTCAAATATATACGCCTTACATCGGCTAATCTCCTACTACATAGAATACACAAATATAAATCATCTTCTCCTCTACACATAAACATAAACATCTTTTTCGAATAATACTTCTGCCCTCAGCTAGAAGTGGTTCTTTGCGGCAACATGCCATCAAAGTAATTTGAACATTGGTGCAAAATCATTGCCAACCCAACAACACTATAATTCTCAGGCTTGTAAAACTTAACAATTCAGCTTGCTCCCTATAGTATCATGACTTATACATTTAATTATTCTTTCTTAATTAATTTGGGCTTTATGTTCACATAATGAATAATTTTAATAGCTAGTCTTTGGTAATTCATCAACAAGAAACTCTTAATCATTAACATACATGAAAGTTTGGCTTAAAATACTTTGGTTGAACAATGTGGCTTTATCATTTGGCAGATAATTTTACTTATTTTCTCTCTCTGGGTAACTCATTAATAATAATAATAAAGCACTTTTTACAATATTTTACACATAATTTACATTTTTATGACACTTGAACACTTCTGGGATAAGATATTTTGGTAGGTTGTGATTCATTAGGCATTGGCCGTTTGGATTCAAGGCAGGGAACAGTCGATTTTATTGGGTTTTTGTTTACTCATCTGTCGCCATTTTGTGATCTTTGACTTGCACGGTAAGTTGGCTTTTAATTGGAATAATTAGCCTATTATTCAATTGGTTTGTGAGTGATGATGATGGTATAGATGTCTTCTAAATTTTCCATTTCTTTGTTTTAGTTACTGGTTTATCTGGTTGAAGTGGATAACTTGTCAGCTGGATAACTGCATTTTTTGGCATTCAATATGATAGATACGTATTCTGGGAACTGGGAAGGTGGGTGACAGTTCAATCATAATATTATTGTTTACTTTTCTTATCTTTCAGTGTCTCGATAATACGGTTTGAGGCTAGAGACATTGAACTTTGATATCTGTAAATAGTCTGGTGGTTCAGATGACTGATTCTCCAATAATTCTCTTATCTGTGATAGCCTAGGATATTTACTTTGTACATTGTGAACTTTTCTGGGTTTCAAATTATTTTTGTAAATTCTAGAATCAACTTTCTCAACATATGGCACGCCCTCATTCCTCATTGCATTAATAACACATTCTTTAATTGACATCATAGTCATACCAATAATCATAACAAAGCAAATCAACATACATATTATACTCATAACATAACCTCTTAGTAAACAATAACCATGTACTTTCTCTCTCAATAAACAATTCACTATTCCTTTCTGTTTTATTGCACACATTTTATCATCCCGTAATTCCATATAATAATTTCTTTCATCATTTTCTAGGCCTGAATCCGTTGTTAATTTTCCATTTACTTTGAGCATATTCCTTTTATTTATTCTGTAGTTGCAGTCACGACAGTAAGTTGCTTGCTTGAACCGTGTGTGCTTCAGGTGCATGTTGGTCTCATTATCCCATACATTTTGGTGCCAGTAGTCCTCTCTGCATGCTGCCTTCCTCCCATGGTTGCCTGGTTTCTGTGCATTTTTTTGGCAGTGCTTGAATTTAGCATGGGGGCGATAACCTCTTTTTCGGGGCTTTCCTCGTTGCTTTCTCCTGTGGGCCTTCCTGTGTTGGATTCCATGTTCCAGTTTGATGTCATCCTGTCGGTCACACATCCAGCTTCCCTTGGTGGCGATTTGCTCTTTGAATTTAGTGTGCTGCGGGTGGATCCAATGATGTTTGGGCGTAGGTGAGGCATGTGTCTGCTCAAACTTGGGGTGCTGTGGGGGGGGGGGGGTTGCATGCTGGTGCACAGGTTCGGTGCATGACTGTGATTCATCATTTTTAGAATTTATTATCGTTAATTCCTTAATTGTTTCTGTGTTAATGCTGCAGATAGTTTTCAGTAGTGGGTTGGTTGCTAGTGGTAGATTTTCGGGGGGGAATAGTAGGCTTAATATGGGTTGTTGTTTTTTATGGACTGGTTCTGATGCATGTTTGATTTCTTTATTTGGTGGCTGGTTGTTGCGGTGGTGGCTTTGTTCTGGTTGTTGGTTAATTGCAGGTTGTTGTTGGTTTGTTTTTATTGTGCATGCCACTGTACATAATGTGTCTATTCTATGATGATTTTGATTATTTTCGTCCTGTTTCCTGAAATCTATATCCTGTTTATTATTTCTATTCAGACGATCTCTATTATCATAATATGCTCCTTTGTAATACTGTTTACTGTTTTGGTATTGAAATCTGTTTCTGCAATTATTACTAAATGACTGACCTCTGTCAGTATTCTCAGCATATCTCGCACTTTGCGCATTTGCTCCAGCATTTGTTAAATGATTTTCATTATTATAATTTTTTCTGAAATTATTACTAGTTTGTTGAGAGTGACTAAAATTTCCTGCTCAATTATTTATGTGGTTTGGCTCAGAGGTAACTGCTTGAATGCAGTGCAAACGTTGTATCAATTCTTTGCAACTAGAGATAGGTGGCACAGCTAATGTCATGTGGATACAAAAAGGAAGTTTTTTGATTAGTATACTAGCTAGTGATGAATCGGCTAGAGATTCGTCCAGTTGGGAATTCCTATACATTACATTAGCAACAAACTCTGTATAAGATTGCTCGCCTCTACTATCATACATTGTCATGTTATTTTTTATAATTAAATAATGATTAGAAAGAACTATCCTGCTTGGCATCAATCGGTAGAGCATGAGAAATATTTCAATAATTATAAAATCTAATCGTGGTTTTACTAGGATATAGTCTCACATTGGTACGACATGTTGTGTCATGGCCTATCATACATTAATGGGCTCATACAGGAGCTTATAAAAATAATATAATAATTTATAAAAAATATATATATATGAAACTTATATCCTATAGTATTGAGGAATAAAAAAAAATCGTACACCATAAAAAATTTGATACATATATTAACAAATATCTCAAAAAATAAGTCAAAACAAAAATATATAGAGCAACAGGAATATATAATATAACAAGAAACGAAATCAATAAAATATCACAGATTAATAATATTCTTTAAGTTCTATAGCACGAAATGTTACCATGTGCTTTCATTTCATGATCATATGCATCTATTTGCAAGTGGCTTTGATATCAACTTGCTGATACTTGTCAACTTGGACGATTCTATTTCAGATGAATTTATCAAATCAGCATGATAAATTGACAACTAATAATCCAAATATATATATTGAATTCTATGGTTCCCAATAGATTCTTTATAATAAATATTTTTTATCTCAAGGTGCGAGATTCGGCACCTGACAGAATTATTGTGAGTTAGCGAAATAAATTATTTTCTCTCTCTATTATGAACGGCCATGACTTCGAGTTTCCCATGATAGATATTTAAAAATTGTGGCTCCGAGTCATTGAGGAATGTAGATTATGGAATTATCTCTAAAACGTAGCCTTCCTGTCGCAACATGGAGTGCGATAAGCTGGAAAACAGCAAGCATTGAAATTATAACAAACTACCGATTTTGCAGTTACTATTTGGTCCTAAGGCTCTAGAAGCCACGCGACGATTGGTCAAATTGATTCCCTTCGCCCAATAGGAGACCTGTTTCTAAATACAGTAGTGGGGCGATTCCCCAGCCAAGAGACCAGATTACGTTTTGGAGGACACTTTGCTAGGAGCACTACTAGAGTAAAGATGTAGTCATTATGTTTTGCCCTTTCTGGGCAGGTTTACAAGTTTATATCATTAGTTAATGTAGGAGCTAGTTTTATTTTTATTAAAGTTTAAATTTTCTAGTAGTGCCATGTCCTGAAAAGTTTAATTGTGTTTCTTCATCATTTACGAATAATTGTTTTTTCAAATAACCGCTAAGGTATGTAAAGTAAGGTTGAAATATAATCTAGGGAATTTAATTGATTGAAACTTCCATAAGAGTATTGTATTAACAAAGCCTGTTATTTTTCAAGTTAATAATATTGATTGAGAATAATCCTTTTGATTTTATTAGTGATGGAATATAATTATAATTTTTTTCTAAAGAAGTGTAGAAAGTTTTCAGTTACGTTACATTTGAGTTATTGTTTCTGGAGATATATTATCGTAGAGTATTGCTGAAAGTCAGGAAGATAGCCTTTAAATTGGAATGAAATTTTTAAGAAATTTTCAATATTTTTTTCTTTTAATGTGTTATAAAGTGTCTTGTTTTGTTTTGTGATAAATTCATAATTCTAGTTGATACTCGTTTTTGGACTTGTATTTGTAGGTAAATCAAATCATAAACTCTGGATTGTTCATTTTAAATTAAGGTTCTGAGCAGTTTTGGGCGAATGCCCATTGTTTACACTTGTGTTGCATCCTATAGTTCATAAATAATAAATAAAATAAATGTTGGCTAGCGCACAAGTTTCCAACAATACTAGTTGAGCTACTATATGAAAAATTATATTTGATTTCACAAACCAAATGAAAAATATCATATAAGTTAGCATCATTTCAATCTGAATTATTCCTTTTCTAAGAGTATTATATCAATTTATATAAAAGTTAACATCATAATTAATGAAGTATTCATTTTCTAAAAGCTTTATATTTATTTATTTCGGGTGTTTTCATGAATGTTGCATTGTATATTAATGACACTCTGGCAAGTAAATTCGATTTGATTCAATCTGTTAAATTTTGAGAACGAAATCAGAACGTCAAGATAAAATCTAAATTAAATAACAGAATAAACTCCTATTTTAGCTTTTGATGAATTGTAGGAAGAGTTAGTAATTAATGCTGTAATACATTTATTTACAGCGGTTCATGTGTGTCCCCAAACCAACTTCATGTACCACCCCTTTGGTTCCACAATTTTATGTAACACCGCTTCAAGACACCCGTTCAAATGACAGGTCTAGAGACGTAAGAGGACGTCGAAGTCAAGCCAAATTCAACCAGTAAAAGTTCACCGCCAAAAACAAGGTACTGTAACCCCGATGATAAAGCAACGTACAGACCAACAAAAGTGCAGTGTAGTGAAACAAAGGTTCATTCGAGAATATCAATCAAAAGTGGGGATTCAAAATTATTATGAAATGGGTTATATGGGTTACTATCAACGAAATTTGGGTTCAACGGGCTTTTCTTTCTTGAGTACTTTCATGTTGAAATAAATTTGTTATGTTGTGACTGATATTGTTTGGTTTTGTGACGTATTGCTATCTAAACAAGGGATAGTAATGCGCCCCCAAATCAGATGAAGAATGTCAACAAAGTAACATGAAATTGTTGCTCCTGTTGTTCGATTTTAGTTGCCAATGTTTATTGGAGCTGTTTGTATTTTTCAATTATTTCAAATTGTAGTGTTATGCTATAGTAGAAACCTATTAAATCAGGCATGGCAAGATTAATTGAAGTTTTCTTGACTCTAGCCCGTTCACCTGCATGAATTAGGTATAGACTCAGGTGTTTTCTAGATGTGTCGACCTATTTCTAAATTCTAAATTTTATTCAAAATTATCTTCTTTATCATCTTTTTAAAGGTCAGGCATAAAGCCCATACATCTTTTAACTCAATCATGTATGCAGATGACCTTACAATAATCCAAGAGAATGAGGACGCCTTACAGAAAGCAATGTTTATGCTGGACAGAGTTTCTCAGAAATATAATTTAAAGATATCAACTAAGAAAACAAAATCAATGGCTTTCAAAGGTGAATATCCATCCAGAACCAAGATAGAATTGAATGGGAAGATAATAGAACAGGTGAAAAATTTCAATTATCTTGGCAATGATGTAACCTATGGTACAGATGAAGATATTCATAACAAAGTATCAAAGTTCCAACGAATATGTGGCAATATTCATAGAAACCTCAAAAATAAAACAAGGCAGGATACTAGAATCAAATTTTTCAATACCATCACTGTACCAACGCTGCTTTACGGAAGTGAGAATTGGATCCACACACGTAGAGTTGACAGCAAGATTCAAGCTGCAGAAATGAGGTTTCTAAGAAGTGTGTTTGGCTGCACTAGAGCAGATAGAATCAGAAATGAGGAGATAAGAAGAGCTTTATCTGTTACACCTTTACATGGAAAAATCATTCAAAACAGAATGAATTGGTGCAGTCATTTGAATAGAATGCCTCCTGGACGAATACCTTTGGAGGCTGAATGCTATAAACCTACTGGGAAGAGAGACGTGGGAAGACCGAGGAGAAGATGGGTGCTGGAACAGGTTCTTTAACAAACCTAATCCTTGAAGTGAAGAAGAAGAAGAAGAAGAACTCTTTAACAACACTGAGTTCACAAATAATCAAACGTTAATTACATATACACATATACTTCACATTTAAAAAAGGGATTGGCTTGATGCTTTTAAAAATTAATGGGAAGAAAGAACCCTAATCTCCATGTGCTCCTCACAGGTCGAGATCACAAGCCAGAGAGAGTGATTTTCAGAAAAATTTCATCTCTTCCTTTAACAATTTGTAAGCTTTCCTCTGATTGGCTTTCTAATCTTAGTAAGACGTGATGTAATTGGTTACTTAAGATTCAGGGTTTTCCCAACTTTGTTATACAAAGACAAATAAAAGTTTCTAAATAAATAAATTAGGTAGTAGTCTGAGAGTATTCTAATGGATAAATCTCGATATATAATGCTGTAATACGATATACATTGTGACATATTAAAATCTGATGGGCAAACAAAATCCCTATTTGGAGAATTTTATAGGTCTGAAGTGAAATAGCTAGTCTATTATCATCAAATGTGAGAACGATTATTAAAAGATTAGATAATAACAGGTATCACGGCTAAAATTAGAACAGCCAAATAGAAAAACAAAGTTATTTGCTATTTATATTAGATTATATAAAGTATTGGAAAATTTGAGGTTAGGCTTAAAATACCTACTGATCGGCGACCTAATGATCGATCAAGTCGCATAATGTGAAAATCTAGCCAGACACCTTGGCAGAAATTTATTGTAAACAAATGGTATGCAACTGGAGTACTTTAAAAAAGCACATGGCTAATTGTTGTAGAGGGAGAAACAACTTATAAACCTTATAAAAATCTATTATATGTAATAAATATACTTAAACCTCCAAATAAAAATAAATTAGAGTATCAAGGAAGTAGGATGTTCCTAGGCGCATGTATACAGTAGTTGTAATGATATAATGTAGCTCTTGTTCACTGGATAAATTGATTTATCTACTTCCATCAGAGGCCGAACCTTATGCCCTAAGAGATATATATATTATTGAGAAATATACTGTAAACTACAGAAATTAATATATTTATAATTTTTGATTTATCAATTTATTATTCTATGATTTTTGGAATAAGATATAAAGTGAGATTGCCTAAATCGACAAGCAACAACAAGTCAATACCTAAGCTGCTTACAAATGGATGCATATTATCAATGAATTAAAAAAGCACATGGTAATGTTTCGTGCTAAAGAGCTAAAGAATAGTGTACCAGTCTGTGATATTTTATTTTGATATATTTATTCTAGTTTTTGTTGTGTATGTTTTGTTGCTCTATGTATTTTCCATATTTATCTGACTTTTAATATTTATTCGTACAATATATGTATCAAATTTTTTATGGTGTACCATTTATTTCATTCCCCAATACCACGCAGGACAAATCTCATACCTATTTATTACTTATCAGTGTTAAATCATTGGGAGAGTTACCATCCAATTTTATCAGTAATAGAATAAGCTGGTTTACACAACAATATATTGCATTGTTAATTAAATTCTCTGGAAACAATACATTCCAAAGATTTCTATGAATTGTTCAAAAGCGATAAACTGCAGGAACTCCTGAGCGAGCCTATAAGGATTTTATCGAAATTGTATTCTAAGAAACCACGACCAGACTTATATATTTTTACACTCATGCTGTACCGATTGCAGCCAAGCCGAGGCAAATCTTATTCATTAAAAAATAGCATCTGATAAACATGTCTCATTCAACGTGGGACTGGTGATGAGAACAGAGCTCATTAAATCATTATTGAGAGTAAATCAAGACTATATATTGCTGATAATAACTAAGGACAAGTCTATGCATAATGAGATTTTGTCGTGAATGGATGATAGATAGTAAGAAAGTATTGGGGAAAGCAGGCAAGTAAAAAACTACTTTTTGGGAATCAATAGCTTTAAGCAAAGAAGAAATTATTTTATAAAATTTTTATTATTATTGTTGAAAATATATTTTAGAGAGAACTATATTATTTTATGGGCCTAAACTGCTGAAACTTGTCTAGTCATTAATATTTTGAATATAAGCTGGTTGGAGAATAATATAAACCACAGTCTGTAAGCTAGTCAGGAATCAACATTTCAATACATGAATATTAATATATTATAAGAATTTAAGTAATAAATACCTTGATAATTTGTAGCCAAAGCACATTGCACACAACTATTCGCTGTGAATCCCTCCTTGTGTCCTTATAAAACACCCTTTGCATATTATTCATCACTTTTTTAATTTGCACTTGACACACATTAGTAACATGAACCACACTCCCGCAAACTCTGAAGTTTCGTACATGTATGGCGGTTGTCCAGACCCCACTTTGTCGACTCCCAGGACATCAACTCCCACCATGGTAGATGTCAATACGCCACGAGAAAGGGAACCAGGAAGTGTCGGGTCAATAGTTTTCGATCCACAAAATCTGCAACCTCTGTCATCCACTCAGATCGACGCCACCGACACACCGCTGAACCAGAGGATAGCAGAGATCAATGTCGAGGGGGGCGAGGAGCAGCCCGCAGATCCAGTATCCCCGGAGGCAGAGTCACATCTGACGAAACAAAGTATATTTTCAGATACTGAGCTAGATCCATTTAAAAAGGTAATAATGAAGCAAACTAGTAGTATGTTTACTATCATGTTACAAAATACAATGAATAATATGATGCAGGAAATTAAAAAAGAAAACACAGCAATTGAAGAGGCAAATAAACAAACAGTAGAGCAGTGTATGAAGGAGACAGCAGATGCCATACAGTCAATAGAATGGAGGTTAGATGCTACTGATAGCAAAGTAGAAAATCATAGGGAAGAGTTAAAAGCAATGATAAATTTACAAAGGGAAAGTCAGGATAAAATTATGACAGGATTAGCAGAAAGAATAGATACAGTTACCTGCGAACTAAACCAAAGAATAGATAACCTAACAATACAAACCACCACACCTACTTAAGAAATAGCAACCAGCATTAAAGCCGATTGCCAACAGGAAATCCAAAAACAGATTACAATCACTAACCAGAATATACCTTCTACAGTAGATAAAAATTCTAATAGTATCACGGCTATGCAAAATAAACAAACCAGCATGTATACACAAATAAACCAATTACAAAGTAATCTAAATCAGAACATAGAAACATGTAAAGCTTTTTATGGAACTCTGCAAATACAAAAATCCACTTTAACACAATTAAATCAAGAGGTGGAGATTAATAAAATTTCAAGTAATAATCAATGGCAAGTGGCACATGAGAAAATAATAGCATTAGAAAATCAAATCCAGCAACAACCCCATGGAATTCAAACAGATAGTATCAATTCAAATGGTATACTACAGGAACTAGGCCGTTTTGACAATACAGACCACTATCTTCAACCTAAAGAATTTATCGACCAAATAAAACTAGTTCAATCCTTAACACCCACCTCTTGGAGTATGTGGTGTCTTCGATTATCCAGCTTGTTAAGCGGTGAACCTCTGATGTTTCTCCAGATCCATAATCACGAATTCAGGACATTAGACGAATTCAGTGCAGCTTTCCTTGAACAATATTGGAGTAAGAATAGACAAATGGATACACCAGCCACTATCATTGCTTGTAAATTTAATCCTAGGACAGACGACACATACATCAATTTTGTTACTACAATTAAATTGAAAAATGCTCAGTTAGATGAGCCAATAAGTGATTCTGCTTTAGCAAATATAATTGTAAGAAAGCTACCCTTCCGAGTCAGAACAGCATTGGCTACATAGCCAATAACTGGTTGCAAACATCTGATAGATCAGTTATACAATATACAATCTATGATGGCAATATCTAATCACCAGTCAGATCAATCGTATACACAAAATCAACATAATTCAAAGATTAATCAGTACACCAGCCAAGCTGATGAACCGGTACCATATGATCGCTCCCAACATACCCCTCATTTTGAACGCCACAACAATCAGAAACAAAATAATAACTGGAATAATAGAAGTTTTCAAAATCATCCAACAAACCATTATTCACAGCAAACCAATTGAAGAAACTATTATGATGGCTGTGATCGATTGAACACAAATAATGGTTATGTTCACAATAATTATAACAGAAATCATAAACCGCCAACACAACAAATAAGTATAAATTACACCATAGAGCATGCGTCCAGATTAAATCAACAAAAAACACAAGATAACCCACCACCAATCACAGAGAAGACTACTTCTAAACAATTCCAAATATATGATACCCCTGATATGACACATACAAGCTCAGAAAAAACAAATAAAGAAAATAAAGATACTTCAGCATCATATACTACTTTTAGAAATGATTTACCAGAAATTCCATTAGAAGAAGAGAAAACAATACAAGATAAACCACCACCAAAAACCAGCCGCAAGCAACAACCCATTTTAAACATACTGTTCCCCACCGATGATCCATCACCGCAGGAAGACCGAGAGGACGGCATCCGGGAGAAGAGGAGCGCCCACTGCAAGGCCCGGAGGCGGAAGCGATGAAGGAGGAACCACGTGCGCGCATACCGGCCACATGCACGTTTCAAACGCCCAAGGAGGACACCGGACCGACACCAGGATGGAGGACAAGGAGAGACCAATGACGTCATGCACCTGCGGCACATACGCTTTAAGGGAGCTGCTTAGCGATGTGACTGGAAAAACGGACCAGATAAATGGGATAAAACCAAAACTACTAGAAGGACTCCTATCGATTCATGCTGTCACAAAGTGAATTTTTGTGACGGATAGAGAGCCGTCGTCCAGCATAAAATTAGCGAAATTATTCTATTTTAGAATAGAATAGGATCGTCTGCCGGATATATTTGTTAAATTTGTAGTTGTGTATACATTATCACTATCGCCGTCAACCCCTTTAAATTAGCAGCATTCGTATCATCTAAACGATAAGCGGCTACCGAGTCGGGTCAGTATCGCTCTTCATGAAATTTCTGGAATAGAAATATTGTTTACCGGCCTGAATTAGTGTAGTAATTAGTATCAGTGTCGTCATTAGCTGCACCCTTATCATCAGCACTAGTGGATTCAAACCTGTCACATGACTAGTGGCGTGATCGTCTTTTCAGACTCCCATTGGTCAGCAAGCCCCTTTTCCCCCGGCCTCCTAACTTTCAGCGACCCGGTGTGGCTTCAAGAGGACCTGGGAGAGAGTCAGTTGTTCGGCGGTTGAGCGTGAGATCGGGTCGCGAATCTCCTCTCCTTACGACGTTACCGATAATAATTATTATTCTATCTTGTGTTAACGTAGAATATTGTAGGTCGAGTTCCGAACAACTCGGAGTTAGAATTCCCTTGTGGGTTTTTCTTTCTTGTCAGCTATTTTTTTCCCGAATTCGTATCACTGGGGGTGAACGAATTATTCTTGGTTTTGAAACCTGTAAGGGATCTCAAGTTTGAGCTACAAACAGTTGAGTGGGGAAATTTAGCTAGGCTTTTAAGCAAATTATTTTTGAGGGCTTAATTCTTAAGTCTCGACTCTGTCGCTTCACGACGTTTAAGTTTAGTGCGGGAATTTGTTTGCTATTCTCCGTATTTAATTCTGCAGTGATTCAGGTAACTGTATGTTAGGACTGGTCACTTGTGTGCATTTCCTCTTCTGTAATAAGGTAATCTCAGTTTTTTTTTAGGGATGTATTTTCCTTATTAATTTTCATACTATAGAGTGGCCCTGTATTTTTAAATTCGCTTAGCAGTTTCTGACTTGCTGTAATTCCAAGTAGGAAAAGCCCAATCCTTTTCCTAGAGAACTCAGGTGCAGCTTGAGCTCGTCCTCGTCGAAGTTTCTAGACTGCGACATCCTTTCTCTTTCTCTCTCTTAACTTTCCCTATTCTATAATCCTTCTAGCTCTCAGGTACAGCTTGAGGACTTCCTCGCCGAAGTTTCTAGACTGCGGCAACCTTTCTCTTTCTCTCTCTTAACTTTCCCTATTCTATAATCCTTCTAGCTCTCAGGTACAGCTTGAGGACTTCCTCGCCGAAGTTTCTAGACTGCGACATCCTTTCTCTTTCTCTCTCTTACTTTTCCTATTCTATAACCCTTCTAGCTCTCAGGTACAGCTTGAGGACTTCCTCGCCGAAGTTTCTAGACTGCGGCATCCTTTCTCTTTCTCTCTCTTACTTTCCCTATTCTATAATCCTTCTAGCTCTCAGGTACAGCTTGAGAACGTCCTCGCCGAAGTCCTCAGACTGCGGCATCCTTTCTCTTACTTTCTCTTCACTTCCCTATTCTATAATCCTTCTAGCTCTCAGGTACAGCTTGAGAACGTCCTCGCCGAAGTCTCAGACTGCGGCATCCTTTCTCTTACTTTCTCTTCACTTTCCCTATTCTATAATCCTTCTAGCTCTCAGGTACAGCTTGAGGACTTCCTCGCCGAAGTTTCTAGACTGCGGCATCCTTTCTCTTTCTCTCTCTTCACTTTCCCTATTCTAAAATCCTTCCAGCTCTCAGGTACAGCTTGAGAACGTCCTTGTCGAAGTCACAGACTGCGACGCTTCCCGCTCTCAGGTGCAGCTTGAGAACGTCCTTGTTGAAGTCACAGACTGCAACGCTTCCTGCTCTCAGGTACAGCTTGAGAACGTCCTTGTCGAAGTCACAGACTGCGACGCTTCCCGCTCTCAGGTGCAGCTTGAGAACGTCCTTGTTGAAGTCACAGACTGCAATGCTTCCTGCTCTCAGGTACAACTTGAGAACGTCCTTGTCGAAGTCACAGACTGCGACGCTTCCTGCTCTCAGGTACAGCTTGAGAACGTCCTTGTCGAAGTCACAGACTGCGACGCTTCCCGCTCTCAGGTGCAGCTTGAGAACGTCCTTGTTGAAGTCACAGACTGCAACACTTCCTGCTCTCAGGTACAGCTTGAGAACGTCCTTGTTGAAGTTACAGACTGCACACTTCCTGCTCTCAGGTGCAGCTTGAGAACGTCCTTGTTGAAGTCACAGACTGCAACGCTTCCTGCTCTCAGGTGCAGCTTGAGAACGTCCTTGTTGAAGTTACAGACTGCACACTTCCTGCTCTCAGGTACAGCTTGAGAACGTCCTTGTTGAAGTTACAGACTGCAACACTTCCTGCTCTCAGGTGCAGCTTGAGAACGTCCTTGTTGAAGTTACAGACTGCAACACTTCCTGCTCTCAGGTGCAGCTTGAGAACGTCCTTGTTGAAGTTACAGACTGCAACACTTCCTGCTCTCAGGTACAGCTTGAGAACGTCCTCGCCGAAGTCCCCAGACTGCGGCATCCTCTCTCTTCCTTCCTCTAAATTTTTCCTGCCCTGTATATTGCGAGATCTCAGTTCCAGACTAGAGATCGTTCCCGTCGCGGTCCTCAGACCAGCGAGAAGCTTAGGAGAATCCTTATAAGCCCTTCCCTATCCTCTCATAATAGTCGACATACTGACTATTAATTTAAAAGCGTTTCGGACGATTGAGAGTGATTCCCATACCCTTAAGGGCAGTTACAGATTGGCCCTTAATAACCGGCGCGCTGTCATCAGACTAGCGCGGAAATCCTATTTAGCAGTTTCAGAATTGCTGAAAATCCTTTCGCAGCTGCAGGCTCGCGATTCAGAAATCCGACACCCGAAACTTCATCCACTGAGATTTAGTTATCATAAAATTGTAATTGATATACTGTATTTAGCTAGCAGGTTCAGCTTGCTGAGAACTATATCGCGATTCACAGATCGCGAGTTATTGAACTAAACCCCATTAGTTACAGGGAGGAACAATCCTATTAACGAATCTCCATTCCCCAGGCCCGATAAAATATTCCCTATACCTCTAACTCGGTATACCATATCCTATACCTTATACCTCTTACGCCTCTCCAATCATATCGATCTGATACCGGGTGCGCAGGTTCAGTCTGCACACCGACAGCCCGCAGTCTCAGATTGCGAAAACCGTAACAAAAATTCTATATCATTCCTTGTTAAGCTCCATCCCGAGTTCCTCCACCTACAACCTTTATTCCGGGCTTGCAGGTACAGCTTTGCTCGCCGTCAACTCGCAGTTGGTTCAGATTGCGTACTACCTTTACAAATATAATTATTTGTGGGATCTGATATCCGGATCCGTATCCTTGGTTAAGGTTACCTCAATTCTCCCTAACACCCAACCTGAATTCCAAGAGCCGAGGGCCGAATCGGCCAACAACGGCACGGGCACACACACTTCCCTTCAAATTAAATACCTCCCGCCAAAGACAGAGGGTAAAGAATCAGGACAGGGGGAGAAGTGTAGGTCCAGTATCTCCACCAGTCAATACGGTCACCGACCCCGACCCATACCCGACTGTAGCTAGTCCGCGTCGTAGCAATACTTCGCAATTATTAGAAAACCTAGAGGGTGGAGTAGGACATTCTAATGAAACTGACGTCTCCCAACGTGAGGCTAAGACGTCTGGCGCCCAAGTAGATCGTGAGCAAAGGTTAAGTAAACCCCAGTGCACGATGTCGGAACGAGGAGAGGAGTCTACACTCCAAGAGTACGAGGAGGACCAGGGAGATCACGAGACAGACACCACGGAGCGAGAAACCGACCCTCGAGTGTCGTGGGTGTACCGGCTGAGTAAGGAGGAAGCAGTCAGCTACCTGGAGAGTCTTGGCCTGTCGGCAGTGGGGACTCTGACGGAGCTGAGGAGGAGGATGGTTGAACACCATCGGTCCCGGACCACTGCGACCTCTCAGACTCAACGGGACGATGCTATCCCAGGCACAAGCCGTGTCTACTCCGAGCCGTCCCTCCACAACAGAGTGAATCGACCAACAGGTATAGAGCCGGCACCACACCGCTCTTCAGGCACGTATAGTCAGGGCGCTGTATGTGATAAGGTAAGAAGTTGGAATTTACGTTTTGATGGTGTATCAGATGCTCCCAGTTTTATCGAGAGGCTCACTGAACTTCAGTGCGCATATGGGATATCCGGGGAACAATCTCTTATAGCCCTACCAGAGCTGATGGAGAGTGGGGCCCTACTCTGGATGCGGAATCGTCGCTCCCAGTGGAGGACGTGGGCTGACTTTGTAGAGGCGTTTAAACTCCGATACTACCCCCATACTTATAGTGACGATCTTGAAAGTCAAATCATTGCAAGGAAGCAGAGGGAGGGCGAACCGGCTGATGAGTATGCCGAAGCCCTACTCACTTTAATGAGGAGATTAGGAAGTTACGACGGGGATAGGATATATCAGAGGGTGTATCAGAATTTATTACCCAGATATAAATTACATGTCCGAAGTGTAGGAGCCCAAAACATAGACCAACTGTTAGATATAACTAGGGAATATGAGGCAATCCGTGCTGAGGAAAAACACTCTAGGTTGTCCTCACGGAATACTAAAATCGAGGACAATAAACGGGGAGAAAATTCAGCTAAGGCAACTACTAAACCACGGGAGGCTAAAGTGATAGAAAAGAGTAGTACTAGTCAGGGTCCTGTGTGCTGGAATTGTAAAAAGACAGGACATTGGAGGTCAACTTGCCCCGAGCTTTCTAAGTGTAAGGAATGTGGGAAAAATCATGATCAGTGTAACTGTAAGTCCCAGAGTAAAAGATCGTCGGGAAATTCAGTAATTCATTCAACAAAGATTTTAAGCCCCAGAACCGTGTCAGGAGATACACGGACTTTCATTGATGTGAGCTTGGCGAACCAGAAATTTATCGCTTTGATTGATACAGGATCAGAAAAATCCTACATCAGTACACAGGTTCTGAGAGCATTAGAACGTGAGGGGTCAGTAAGGAAAGAAAACTGCACACATAAAGCGATACTCGCTGATGGGAAGTCTGCTCTACTCTCGATAAAAGTTGTTACCCAATTGAAAATAGAAAATATTTCTGTTTCTTTCCAGGCTGTAGTGATGGAAGGCCTTAAGCCTGACGTGTTGCTAGGAGTGTCATTTATGATTCAGCATAATTTAACTATCAATATGAGGCATAATAGAGTAGAATGGGAACCAGAGATAGTGGGAGCTATACATGGTAGTAAGAGTCCAGCGAATACTTCTAAGGTGTCGACTGTAGCTGCCGTTAGACCAAGTAGGGAGGTCGGAGATAACGGGGTGTACATGTACGTAGGAGTAGAGGGGGTGGACCTGAATGCCGCTATAGATACCTCATCTCAAAAGTCATACGTTTCTAGTGAGATCGCGAAACGACTTAAGATAGAAGGAGAGACCACTTTACCGGTCACTGTATGTGGCAAGGAGTATAAGTGGCAAGTGTCAGTTGTCCCAGATATTGAACCTCGTATGATTTTAGGAGTGGAAAATCTGCGTAAGATGGGAGCTGTATTAGAAATGCAACCCCAGGGAGTCCGATTACGGAGAAGGGAAGGGGAAGGTAGGTTATCAGTTGTCTCTGAGCAGGAGAAATTCGATAATTTTCTGGAAGAAGAAATCCGGAAATTCTCTTCACTCCCAGGACGGACCAATATCTTGAAACATAAAATAAAACTCCAGGAAGGAGTTGAACCCTTCAGACTTCGTCCCTATCCCAGGAACCCTATCATGCAAAAAGTGATCGATGAGGAAGTCGATACAATGCTTGAACAGGGAGTCATAGAACCCAGCTGTAGCTCGTGGAGTTCTCCTATCGTATTAGTAAAAAAATCGAATGGGAAAATAAGGTTCTGTATTGATTTTCGTAAACTTAATTCTGTGACTCATAGAGATGCTTACCCCCTCCCAAATATGACTGGTATTTTAGACAGGCTTCGCGATGCTAAGTATATATCTACTATTGATCTGAAGAGTGGTTATTGGCAAGTTCCGTTAGATGAGGAGAGTAAAGAATTGACTGCTTTCATAGTGCCGGGCAGAGGTCTATTTCAATTTAAAGTGATGCCTTTCGGCTTACACTCAGCTGGAGCTACCTTTCAACGTTTGCTAGATCGGGTGATAGGGCCTAAACTCGAACCATATGCGTTCGCGTACTTAGACGATGTGGTAGTATTAGGGGAGACTCTTGAATCCCATAGAGAACATCTCGCAGAGGTTTTCCGGAGGTTGAGAGATGCAGGTCTAATTATATATAAAGATAAGTGCAATTTTCTGAAATCTGAGCTGAAATACTTAGGTCATATTGTAACAGAGCAAGGCCTCCGTACCGACCCGGAAACGATTAGGGCTGTTAGAGATTTCCCTACCCCGCAGCGTGTTAAATCTCTCAGGAGCTTCCTAGGGTTAGCCTCCTGGTACCGTAGGTTCGTCCCTAATTTTTCAGAGCTAGCAAATCCGTTACATCGTTTGTTAAAATTGAAGGTGAATTGGCAGTGGGGAGAAGAGGAGGAAACGGCATTTCAGAAAATCAAAGATGCTTTAACCTGTGCCCCAGTATTAACCTACCCTCATTTTGAGTTACCCTTTGTGATTCAGACCGATGCCTCCGACGAAGGGTTGGGAGCTGTCTTGACTCAGGAGATTAATGGTGAGGAGAAAGTTATTGCTTATGCGAGTAGGGGTTTAAGAGTCCCGAAGTCCGATATACTACAACCGAGAAAGAGTGTCTAGCTGTGATATATGCCCTGAGAAAATTTAAGTCATATGTGAAGGTTACGAAATTACTGTGATTACCGACCATCAGTCCTTGAAGTGGTTGCATGCCATTCCCCATCCCACTGGTCGTTTAGCACGATGGGTAATGGAAATGCAACAATATAATTTGAAAATAAAATATAGGAAAGGGAAGTTCAACATAGTTCCAGATGTACTCTCACGCACCCCCTGTAAGGAGGAGCTCACTTCGGGAGAAACGAACTCCGAGGGTGGGGTGGCCCCTATCGCTATTGGTCGAGAGAACGACGATAGCTGGGTAAAGAAGATTAAATCATTACTGATTGCAGACCCCGAGAAATTCCCCGACTATACCGTTAGAGATGGGTTGTTGTATAGACACATTTGGCCTAGGAGGCGACTCCAGGAAGAGCAGAGTGCTGAGGGGTGGAAGCTTTGTGTCCCAGTGAGCTGTCGCTCTGAGGTTTTACAACAAAATCATAATGCTCCTACCGCGGGTCACTTTGGCATATATCGTACATATGACAAGATAGCGCGCCTATATTATTGGCCTGGATTGTTTAATGATGTTGCCACCTATGTACGGAGGTGTGATGACTGCATTAAGATTAAGGTAGAACAGAGGACCCCATATGGTCGCATGAAAAATCCCCGTAAATTGTTTCACCCTTGGGAGACTGTCAGTACTGACTTAGTCGGCCCGTTACCCCGTTCCAAGTTAGGACACCGTTACATAGTCGTGTTTCAAGATCAGTTCACTAAGTGGACGGAAGTGGCCGCCCTATCTAAGGCAGATAGCGCAGGAGTCACGAAAGCTTTCCATGAACTGATTGTCACATGGTATGGAGCACCTAGGTTGCTCATTTGTGACAATGGAACCCAATACACTAGCAAGTATTTTCGCTCGTATTGTGAGGATAATGGCGTGAATGTGTTTTTCACCCCCCCATATTCTCCTAGTTGTAATCCTACTGAAAGAGTGAACCGTGTACTCAAAACTATGATACAAATCTTGTAGGAGAGAACCACTCGGATTGGGACCGATATTTAAGAGAATTTTGTTTTGCGATGAATACAACTATTCATCAAGGCACCCAATATACTCCAGCTTATCTCAACTTCGGTAGGGAATTGAGGGCTCCAGGTGAGTCCGCATTCGAGTCTCAAGACGATCCACGTACGCAGGGTTTTGAAAGTAGTCAGGCCACGCTACAGAAAAATATTAAGGTATTAATTCAAACCAGGAAAATTGTAGTGGATAATTTGGATAAAGCATATAGGGATGCTAGCCGTTATTATAATCTTCGGAGGCGAGATGTTAAGTTATCCCCAGGTCAGTTGATATATAAGAGAGAACATTATTTATCTTCGGGGGTTGACCAGTTTGCCGCGAAGCTCGCTCCAAAGTTCTCAGGCCCCTGGAAGGTAGTTGAGATATTGAGTCCTACAGTAGTGAAGGTTAAAGTAGCAGAGAATAAATTAGTGACTGTTCATGTGAAAGACATTAAGTTGTTGCCCCCATGTGTAGAGGAGGCGGAGGAGGAATCTAGCTCCGAAGAACAGGCGAACGCAAATTGCGTTGGTGGAGTGAAGTGCGGGTTACCTATGCTAGCCTTAGACGGCGCAAGGTACGGGAGAAGCACTTTATTCAACTAGTTATTACGTTTCCCGTTAGATGCCGCGACAGGGTTGATTCACTGGTTTCTCGCTCCTCTTGTTGTCGCATCGCATAAGACGTTCGAACCTTTTCTTTCAGGATATTTTTGTTATCTGTTTATTGTAGGGTTGCTTTTATCGTGTTCCCGAGGCTATTCCCCCCGTACCGTTTCAACTGATACACGAAGTCTTGACTAACCATAGAATGATTCCGGTGGAGGACATGGAATCAGTATCATCGATCACTGGAGCAGCCGCGGAGGTCACCACGATGGATATAGAGTCATCTGCCCCCGCGTCGGCTATTTCAGCAGCGACACCGTCTACTTCCAGGAACCTGAATCCCCCGATTTTCGACAGATCCCGCATTTTGTACAAACCTTACAATAAGCCAGGTGCTCGTAAGCGACGGGCCGGCCGTCCTAGGTTTAAAGTGCTCGGTCCCGACGGCAAGTGGAAGTGGATGAGAGTGCGACATTGATCTCATATTATTTTCAATGAGGTATTAATTAGGAGGTTAGTTTTTTTTTTTTTTTTTTTTTGAAGTGGATTATTGTTGTTATTTTCCTTTCTTTGCTCCGTTCTTTTATATTCAGTACAGTCGTCGAAATTTCCTTTTAAATATTTTTCTTTATTACAGCTGCTGCTCCCAGATACATAGGAATTTCAGATTTATAGCTCTATGCCGTCCTCACCATAATCTTAAAACTCATGTCCATTTCTTTAGAGTAAGATACCGTTGACGTCGACTCTCTATTTCCAAATTTATTTTTTTCCGGATATGACGTATTATTCCCCTGGACTTGACTTTCCTTTCTTTGTTGGTTGAACTTCATGGGACAATTCGGATGTGGTGTGGTTATACCCGGTATTCCCGACGTCGCCTTGTACCTTCAACGCCAATCCCCCCCCCCCTCCTTAGTAGGAGTGGGGTGTCACAAAGTGAATTTTTGTGATGGATAGAGAGCCGTCGTCCAGCATAAAATTAGCGAAATTATTCTATTTTAGAATAGGAATAGGATCGTCTGCCGGATATATTTTGTTAAATTTGTAGTTGTGTATACATTATCACTATCGCCGTCAACCCCTTTAAATTAGCAGCATTCGTATCATCTAAACGATAAGCGGCTACCAAGTCGGGTCAGTATCGCTCTTCATGAAATTTCTGGAATAGAAATATTGTTTACCGGCCTGAATTAGTGTAGTAATTAGTATCAGTGTCGTCATTAGCTGCACCCTTATCATCAGCACTAGTGGATTCAAACCCTGTCACATGACTAGTGGCGTGATCGTCTTTTCAGACTCCCATTGGTCAGCAAGCCCCTTTTCCCCCGGCCTCCTAACTTTCAGCGACCCGGTGTGGCTTCAAGAGGACCTGGGAGAGAGTCAGTTGTTCGGCGGTTGAGCGTGAGATCGGGTCGCGAATCTCCTCTCCTTACGACGTTACCGATAATAATTATTATTCTATCTTGTGTTAACGTAGAATATTGTAGGTCGAGTTCCGAACAACTCGGAGTTAGAATTCCCTTGTGGGTTTTTCTTTCTTGTCAGCTATTTTTTTTCCCGAATTCGTATCACTGGGGGTAAACGAATTATTCTTGGTTTTGAAACCTGTAAGGGATCTCAAGTTTGAGCTACAAACAGTTGAGTGGGGAAATTTAGCTAGGCTTTTAAGCAAATTATTTTTGAGGGCTTAATTCTTAAGTCTCGACTCTGTCGCTTCACGACGTTTAAGTTTAGTGCGGGAATTTGTTTGCTATTCTCCGTATTTAATTCTGCAGTGATTCAGGTAACTGTATGTTAGGACTGGTCACTTGTGTGCATTTCCTCTTCTGTAATAAGGTAATCTCAGTTTTTTTTAGGGATGTATTTTCCTTATTAATTTTCATACTATAGAGTGGCCCTGTATTTTTAAATTCGCTTAGCAGTTTCTGACTTGCTGTAATTCCAAGTAGGAAAAGCCCAATCCTTTTCCTAGAGAACTCAGGTGCAGCTTGAGCTCGTCCTCGTCGAAGTTTCTAGACTGCGACATCCTTTCTCTTTCTCTCTCTTAACTTTCCCTATTCTATAATCCTTCTAGCTCTCAGGTACAGCTTGAGGACTTCCTCGCCGAAGTTTCTAGACTGTGGCAACCTTTCTCTTTCTCTCTCTTAACTTTCCCTATTCTATAATCCTTCTAGCTCTCAGGTACAGCTTGAGGACTTCCTCGCCGAAGTTTCTAGACTGCGACATCCTTTCTCTTTCTCTCTCTTAACTTTTCCTATTCTATAACCCTTCTAGCTCTCAGGTACAGCTTGAGGACTTCCTCGCCGAAGTTTCTAGACTGCGGCAACCTTTCTCTTTCTCTCTCTTAACTTTCCCTATTCTATAATCCTTCTAGCTCTCAGGTACAGCTTGAGAACGTCCTCGCCGAAGTCCTCAGACTGCGGCATCCTTTCTCTTACTTTCTCTTCACTTTCCCTATTCTATAATCCTTCTAGCTCTCAGGTACAGCTTGAGGACTTCCTCGCCAAAGTTTCTAGACTGCGGCATCCTTTCTCTTTCTCTCTCTTCACTTTCCCTATTCTAAAATCCTTCCAGCTCTCAGGTACAGCTTGAGAACGTCCTTGTCGAAGTCACAGACTGCGACGCTTCCCGCTCTCAGGTGCAGCTTGAGAACGTCCTTGTTGAAGTCACAGACTGCAACGCTTCCTGCTCTCAGGTACAGCTTGAGAACGTCCTTGTCGAAGTCACAGACTGCGACGCTTCCCGCTCTCAGGTGCAGCTTGAGAACGTCCTTGTTGAAGTCACAGACTGCAACGCTTCCTGCTCTCAGGTACAACTTGAGAACGTCCTTGTCGAAGTCACAGACTGCGACGCTTCCTGCTCTCAGGTACAGCTTGAGAACGTCCTTGTCGAAGTCACAGACTGCGACGCTTCCCGCTCTCAGGTGCAGCTTGAGAACGTCCTTGTTGAAGTTACAGACTGCAACACTTCCTGCTCTCAGGTACAGCTTGAGAACGTCCTTGTTGAAGTTACAGACTGCAACACTTCCTGCTCTCAGGTGCAGCTTGAGAACGTCCTTGTTGAAGTTACAGACTGCAACACTTCCTGCTCTCAGGTGCAGCTTGAGAACGTCCTTGTCGAAGTCACAGACTGCAACACTTCCTGCTCTCAGGTACAGCTTGAGAACGTCCTTGTTGAAGTTACAGACTGCAACACTTCCTGCTCTCAGGTGCAGCTTGAGAACGTCCTTGTTGAAGTTACAGACTGCAACACTTCCTGCTCTCAGGTGCAGCTTGAGAACGTCCTTGTTGAAGTTACAGACTGCAACACTTCCTGCTCTCAGGTACAGCTTGAGAACGTCCTCGCCGAAGTCCCCAGACTGCGGCATCCTCTCTCTTCCTTCCTCTAAATTTTTCCTGCCCTGTATATTGCGAGATCTCAGTTCCAGACTAGAGATCGTTCCCGTCGCGGTCCTCAGACCAGCGAGAAGCTTAGGAGAATCCTTGTAAGCCCTTCCCTATCCTCTCATAATAGTCGACATACTGACTATTAATTTAAAAGCGTTTCGGACGATTGAGAGTGATTCCCATACCCTTAAGGGCAGTTACAGATTGGCCCTTAATAACCGGCGCGCTGTCATCAGACTAGCGCGGAAATCCTATTTAGCAGTTTCAGAATTGCTGAAAATCCTTTTGCAGCTGCAGGCTCGCGATTCAGAAATCCGACACCCGAAACTTCATCCACTGAGATTTAGTTATCATAAAATTGTAATTGATATACTGTATTTAGCTAGCAGGTTCAGCTTGCTGAGAACTATATCGCGATTCACAGATCGCGAGTTATTGAACTAAACCCCATTAGTTACAGGGAGGAACAATCCTATTAACGAATCTCCATTCCCCAGGCCCGATAAAATATTCCCTATACCTCTAACTCGGTATACCATATCCTATACCTTATACCTCTTACGCCTCTCCAATCATATCGATCTGATACCGGGTGTGCAGGTTCAGTCTGCACACCGACAGCCTGCAGTCTCAGATTGCGAAAACCGTAACAAAAATTCTATATCATTCCTTGTTAAGCTCCATCCCGAGTTCCTCCACCTACAACCTTTATTCCGGGCTTGCAGGTACAGCTTTGCTCGCTGTCAACTCGCAGTTGGTTCAGATTGCGTACTACCTTTACAAATATAATTATTTGTGGGATCTGATATCCGGATCCGTATCCTTGGTTAAGGTTACCTCAATTCTCCCTAACACCCAACCTGAATTCCAAGAGCCGAGGGCCGAATCGGCCAACAACGGCACGGGCACACACACTTCCCTTCAAATTAAATACCTCCCGCCAAAGACAGAGGGTAAAGAATCAGGACAGGGGGAGAAGTGTAGGTCCAGTATCTCCACCAGTCAATACGGTCACCGACCCCGACCCATACCCGACTGTAGCTAGTCCGCGTCGTAGCAATACTTCGCAATTATTAGAAAACCTAGAGGGTGGAGTAGGACATTCTAATAATGCGCGGATAATAATGAAAATGGATTACTTATGGGGACCAATGAAGAATGGAAAATGTCCAATAAGATCGAAGGAAATAATGAATTATACAAAGAAAGTGAAAGTACCTGGCTACTATATGATGAGAGGTTATATTATTAAAGAAATTATAAGTGTTCTGATTTATTGTATTGTGTGGATTAACATGGCTGTGATATTAATGAAAGACTATGATGTGAATATGATAAAAAAGATTGTAATGTTATTGTTGAAAGAATTTATTATTGTTGATTGGGAGTCCTATATTATTGAATTGTTTATTATGATGATGAAGACTAATAATGAATTTAAGTGGAAAGTACTGGACGAAGATAATTTGGAAGCTTTATATTATGAAGTTGTTTGTTCGGGTAGTTAGAATTGTAAACAATGCCACTAAAGTGAAAGTATCGAGATTCAATGAAAGAGAAATGAATCTCAACGGAATAAATAGAAATAATAAGAAAGAAAGCAGAACCAGATCAATGAATTGTTTGAAAAAGTATATCAGATACCAGGGTTTTAAATTTATGATGGATAAATTATCATTAGGACAGCCTCATCTATCAATAACAAACGGATAGCAGATAACCTAACTGCCTATAGCAATATCTACAAACAGAAACACAAGAAGATGCAAGAAAACCACAAAAGTTCTACATGCCATATCATAGAATTTGAAAGAAAATACGATAAGAAGTCAAACATAATCAATATTATCGACTAATTACTGACCTTTCTTAATAAATTTGATATTGGTGTAGAACCTTGTGTCAATAAATCCGATTTTTGATTCCTTCCAACCGATAGTGGCCTATAACAAACAAAAGAACACTTTTTAATTATGTATTTTCTCACTCAGCATCGTATGAAAAAGGGCACAAGAGGGGAGAGAAAAAATAAAATATTTAAATTACCTTAAAATGTGGAAATTGTAACAAATAGGTTAACTCTCTATCAATGG
Source organism: Nilaparvata lugens (assembly GCF_014356525.2). Lineage (NCBI taxonomy): Eukaryota > Metazoa > Arthropoda > Insecta > Hemiptera > Delphacidae > Nilaparvata > Nilaparvata lugens. The sequence goes on from NC_052510.1 coordinate 21,953,335, forward strand.
AATAGAAGCTAGAAAATTATGACATCAAAAAGGCGGAAATCTAGAAACCAGTAGACTAGTCAAGACCAACTAGATCGAAAGTATGTAGCCCTCAAACATATGTTTATGAAAAAAGGATTGTTCCCAAAAAGCTATTTATATATGTTATTTAATGTATCCATTAATATTATATATATTAATTTATATGTTTTATAATATTATTATCATTGTTAATACCATGTTGTTACCGAGAAACCTCAATTGAAATGAGTTACCATAGAAGCCTAAACCAAATATATAGCAAAAAGAAGAATTGTACCTGATTTATAGAACATTGTTAATATTAGAGACCAAGAAATTGTAATGAAGTATGAGCCCCAAAAAATTGTTACTCAAAACTATTCTTGAAAGAGATTTATTGTATGAGAATCAGATGTTTATTGTATGAGGATAAGTTGGCACCACTGCTAGCGGCAGATTTGAAAGTATTGTACTATGTTGTGGAGGTAGAAATATATTTAAGATGTTGTATTTGTGATATTTTTGTGTTGATAAGGAGGAATTTGTTATTGTTTCGATGGAGATTTAAGGGGGGCGTAAGAAGATAAGGTCTGCGAATTATGATGATATTTGAAAGTGTTTTGGTGAATATTTATAGTTCATGTTGATATGTTGAAGAAAGAATTTGTATTAAAAACATTGTTGATTCTCAAAATACTTTGAATTCAAATTTGGGGGCACGTGTAACATATTAAAATCTGGTGGGCAAACAAAATCCCTATTTGGACAATTTTATAGGTCTGAAGTGAAATAACTAGTCTATTATCACCAAATGTGATAACGATTATTAAAAGATTAGATAATAACAGGTATCATGGCTAAAATTAGAACAGCCAAATAGAAAAAGAAAGTTATTTGCTATTCATATTATATTATTTAAAGTATTGGAAAATTTTAGGTTAGGCTTAAAATACCTACTGATTGATGACCTAATGATCGATCAAGTCGCATAATGTGAAAATCTAGCCAGACACCTTGGCAGAAATTTATTGTAAACAAATGGTATGCAACTGGAGGACTTTAAAAAAGCACATGGCTAATTGTTGTAGAGGGAGAAACAACTTATAAACCTTATAAAAATCTATTATATGTAATAAATATACTTAAACCTCCAAATAAAAATAAATTAGAGTATTAAGGAAGTAGGATGTTCCTAGGCGCATGTATACAGTAGTGAATTTGCATGAACCAAACAAATTGTAGTAATTGATGGGCGGCAATAGAGAGCCGATTCAAATGTATTTATAAATATTTCTATAAATGATAAGATATTATAAAAATTTACTATTCTGTCTATTTATTGGATATGGCCTGAGAAAATATAAAATATCATACATATGATATAAGTAATGGTTTGGTAGATTGGCATGGACTATTTGAACCTTTAAATGGCATAGTAGCGAATTTTTAAAATTTATGTAAATTTGCAAGTCGGAAATGAAAATTGTAGAAATAAAAGTAGAACCTGCACACTTGCCTGCCAGACACCACTATGGAATGACACTAAAATTTGTAGAGCACAAGACTCTTTACTACATTGTACTTTTTAAAGACTTAAAGTTTAAACTCATTAATTAATTTTTCATAAGACTTAGTGATGCTGGATTAAAGTGAAAGTCATTTAAATTACAAGGAAATTAGACTACAAGGAAATTCGGATCGTCGCCAACAGCTTATAAAAATTCAGCACGTGAGTGATAAATAGTCGAAATATATAGAGTTAGGGCGCTCTCAGTGCTTCGAGTGAAACAAATACAAAAGCTAGCTTGTCGGAAAGGTTATAAATATCAAAAAATTAATACAATACTTGCGCAAGTCTTAAGAAGGTATAAGAAATATTTTATTAAATAAGAATAAGTCGATTTACATATCTGAAGGTATACAAATTAAAGGAATATTAAATTTTAATCTTGTAATACAAACGCTCACTCAATTATTGATTCTATTCAATAATTTGTAATGATATAATGTAGCTCTTGTTCACTGGATAAATTGATTTATCTACTTCCATCAGAGGCCGAACCTTATGCCCTAAGAGATATATATATTATTGAGAAATATACTGTAAACTACAGAAATTAATATATTTATAATTTTTGATTTATCAATTTATTATTCTATGATTTTTGGAATAAGATATAAAGTAAGATTGCCTAAATCGACAAGCAACAGCAAGTCAATACCTAAGCTGCTTACAAATGAATGCATATTATCAATGAATTAAAAAAGCACATGGTAATGTTTCGTGCTAAAGAGCTAAAGAATAGTGTACCAGTCTGTGATATTTTATTTTGATATATTTATTCTTGTTTTTGTTGTGTATGTTTTGTTGCTCTATGTATTTTCCATATTTATCTGACTTTTAATATTTATTCGTACAGTATATGTATCAAATTTTTTATGGTGTACCATTTATTTTATTCCCCAATACCACGCAGGACAAATCTCATATCTATTTATTACTTATCAGTGTTAAATCATTAGGAGAGTTACCATCCAATTTTATCAGTAATAGAATAAGCTGGTTTACACAACAATATATTGCATTGTTAATTAAATTCTCTGGAAATAATACATTCCAAAGATTTCTATGAATTGTTCAAAAGCAATGAACTGCAGGAACTCCTGAGCGAGCCTATAAGGATTTTATCGAAATTGTATTCTAAGAAACCACGACCAGACTTATATATTTTTACACTCATGCTGTACCGATTGCAGCCAAGCCGAGGCAAATCGTTATTCATTAAAAAATAACGTCTGATAAACATGTCGCATTCAACGTGGGACTCAGGGGGCACCCTGGGGGGGCATGGCGCAATTTGCGCCATCAACATTTTTGGGGGGGCATGATTTTTTTATATTTTATGTCAACATTTTGAATCATGGCTGAAAAATCAAGGTATTAAATAGAGATAACCCAATGTGGATAATTTTAATACTTTTTCCCACCTTTACAATGTTATATTTTGCAAAGTTTAACTCAATATGAAGCATAAAAAATACAATTGATAATATGTTGTATGCAGGATTTTTAGTAATTTTGAGCCTAGGAGTTTGAAGGTAAATCTTTGACTAAAATAAATTATAACTTCATCATCCACTAGTATTCTGATTTCCTTTACTTAATTTTAATTTTTAATGGTCCTGTGTTTGAGTTTCCTTGCTGTTGCAACCTAATTTTCTTAAAAGCACACTGATAAGTTAAATTGTAATGTACATTTTATTCTAATAATTACTTTAATTTCGAAGGCGTTTCATGATGATATTAATGTTTCTGAAATGGGAATGAATTATAAACAACATCGCAAACTCTAGTGAATTTGACAGAAGAAAAAACTTAAGATGAAATAACTAAGAAAAAATATCAAATGAAGCCAATTTCAATCTTTCAAATTTACTCCCTATTTAGCACACAGACATCAAGTAATTATTGTAATGCTTCATTACTTTTTTCTGTTTCGTATAGTCCAGTCAAATTCTTATAGTCCGGTTGTTTTTCAGGAAACAGGCCGAAAGAATTTTTCGCGACGGTTCTATATGTATTTTGGGGCGCTGAATGCTAATCTGAAATTTGCTGACACGCCAGAGGGCGGCTTCACCCCCAAAACTCCCAAAAACCCCAAAATTTTGGACTTTTTTCAAGTTTTCATTTAATCTTGAGAACCTTTAACTTTTTGAGAAAAGGCATTCATAAAAGCATGTTTTTCATAGATAAATAAATGAATAAAATATTAAAGATAATAGAATCTCCAATAAATTAAGTGGTCGTGCAGGACTCTACGATTTTTGATTCTGGAGCTAAGAGTTTTCAAAAAAGGGGTATTTTTTAAGGGGTTTTCAAAATTATGCAAACCTACCACTTCTACCCTATACAACTAGGATCTTTTTCTAGTAATGATAGAAAGCCACACATCAAGTGAATCAACAATATTAATTCTGAACAGAATTCCTTAGGTAACTATTTTTGAATTTAGTAGTGGTGGGAGGGGGTTTACACCCAAAAATAGAAAATCATGTCCTACAGCCAAAATTCAAATTTTCATTATAATACCTTTTCATGGCCTTCCTAACAAAAAAGAAACATATTTCGGTTGAAATCCCTTACGAGGGTTATGTTCTATGAGAATCACTAGTTAGATTTCAGTATTTCCTAGTGGGGGGCACACATAAGGATATGTCCAGGATCGAAACTTCAAACACTTATAACTTTTGACTGAATGATCACATCTCCTCGTACTACAGCTCGTTCATATCAGCTCGTCAAGGGGGTTGAAAATCATGTATCATCTCACTAAAATTTGTTTAAAAAATAGGAAATTCCTCCTTTAGTGTATTTTAGCCCATATTTTAATGCATAGAAAAATGACCGATTTCTATATTCAAAACTGTGTGTCTCGGTAACTCAAAATGATACTTGGTCTTGATTTAAAGAAAATTATCTCCTCTTTTATGTGAGGTGAATGATTTTTGTAAAAATATAATCGTGAAGTAAGATACGTTTGATTCAAAAAACTAGGAAATTTGTGATATTTTTTTCATTTTCACAGTCTAGACAGTTTTTCGATATAAACAGTGATGCAAGATCAATTAAGTCAACTCAGCTTATAGAGCATGAAATTTTCTCTCATTTAAGACCAATCGCAAGTTTCTATCATGTATTGTACTAATTTTAGAGACTCTTTAATAACAGTAAAATCGCAAGAAGAGTGAGAAAATAAAAAGCATCATCCAATTGGCTGTAACTTTTTAACGGTATTGAAAACAGAAGTATAATTCATGGGAGTGAAAAGAGGAGAAAATTCATCACAAACTCGACTACTTTTTGGATTTTTTATCTGAAGTGTTCCACAAGATACGCAACGTTGCACATGCGGAACTGTGAAAATGGGCGAAATATCACAAATTTCTCGCACATTCAAAGTTGTGTATCTTGTGGAACACTTCAGATAAAAAATCCAAAAAGTAGTCCTGCGCGACCAGTCGATTCATTGGAAATTTCATTATCTTTGATATTATATAGAGAATGCTTTTTCTCGATAAATCGAGGTTCTCGAGATTAAATGGTAAACTTAAAAAAAGTCAAAAATGTTGGGGGTGAAGTCGCCCTCTGGCGTGTCAGCAAATTTCAGATTAGAATTTAGCGCCCCAAAATACAGATAGAACCAACGAAAAAAATTCTTTCGGGGCTGTTTGCTGAAAAACGACCATTTGACTGGACTATAATTTGTTATCCTATTATATTAAGCGAGCAATTTCTGTTTATCTGTTTATATTTTTCTGGCTATCTGGTTATATGGTTATTTAAGTTCAACGGATCTCGGAAACGGCTCTAACGATTTTCACGAAATTTGGAATATAGTAGGTTTATGATATCAAAATTCGATTGCAGTAGGTCTCATCCCTGAGAAAACTCACTGAAGGACATGAAAAGGATAATTCATCCTTGGAAAAACAGATTATGATTCTGTCATCTGTCGATAACAGAAGATGCGTGTGCCATTGTGGGAGATCAGCTGTGTAATCAATTAGCTTATCGTATCTCGCGAGAAATTTAGAAATTTTAATTCACTCGATCAAAATACAGTAATCTGATTTGTTGACATGAGATGGTATATATCATAATATTCAAAGTTAATTATTATTTTACAGTTCTAAGTGATTAGTGAGTGTTATTTTGTTATTCAATTTGGTATGTAAACAATCTAAATTAGAACTTTTATGTTTTCAAATATTTGGACTGAAAATTTCACTTGAATTCAAGTGTATGAAACATAACCTACTTTTTGGAATATTAAATATTCCAACTATAAATTTTATAGTGTATAAATCAAAATTCGGGGAAGAAAAAGTTTTGAGCTGTGCCTGTTAGTCCTTCCCCAATCATTTCAAAGAATTGAGTTCTGTTTATCAATGAATAAATAACGAGCAAAGCTTGGTGCCCCGATATTTGGTATTAATAGATAGAATTTACAAAATGTACTTGTTCAGATGATATCTTTATTCCAAAAACCGAACCATGTAAAGATACATTTTGTTCGACTTGTGTTATTTACTCATGTAATGTTAAAAAGTAAATACTACCAACAACACAACATCAGTGACAACCTGTTCCAATTTATGATTAATATCGGGACACCGAGCTCCGCTCTGGAGTACCTACAAAAGCATATAAAAATTATTACGAAAGAAGAAATTATAATGAATATTCATAGTTCATACAGAAAGGTTCTATCTAATCACAGTGGATTGAGATTAATTCTCAGAGGAATGCAAAAATTTCTCTCACAAGAGTCACAAGAGCATGTTAAATTTCAATCCTGATTAATTCCACGTGAACCAAATCACAGAAGACCATCTCAAAAAGATAGCTTATCTGATTGGTTCTACTGGAATTAATCAGGATTAAAATTTAACCGGCTTTTGTACAACTGCCACTGAGTACCTGATTGAATTAGGTGAAAAAGCCTCCCTTACTCATCTTTTAATATCCTATAAAATATTTTCCTGATGTAATGTAGTACTTTTTAGTCCTCCCGAACAAGAACGGGTGCACTGCTAGTCTCAAAAAAAAGATACTCCATTTCTATTTTAAAAAGATAAGAGTCGATGGTATAAATTTTTACAATATTATGAAAACAGAAAGAATTCCTCACAAGAACAAAGGTAAATAATGTCCTTTGGAAGATTATAATGTAGAATTAGAATTGGGGTACTTTGGGGGGGCATTAAACTTAGATTGGGGGGGGCATTACACTTGGATTGGGGGGGGGTATTTCACTTGGATTGGGGGGGGCATGCGCCATTGCCCTTGGGGGGGCTGGGCACCCCTGGTGGGACTGGTGATGAGAACAGAGCTCATTAAATCATTATTGAGAGTAAATCAAGACTATATATTACTGATAATAACTAAGGACAAGTTCTAGTGAGACTCACCTTGTCTCTGTTCCTGTGAGACTGCCATTTATAGAAATACTTGTTCCTATGAAACTTGTCTCTGTGACACTAATATCGTACAAAAACACTACTTGCTCTGTGAGAACTTGTCTCTGTGATACGGACCCGAATAACCAGATATAAATTAACCACATAACCAGATATAAAAATATAAACAGACATACAGAAATTGTTCGCTTAATATAATAGGATATTGTCATGTTAGTTTATAGCAGGACCTCCTATATAGTAAGTCCTGTTTATAGTCATTCATATCTCATTATCATGTCTAGTTCTTATTTTTCATTTATTCCTTATTAAAAGAACTCCATAATTTTCGATCTGAAAATTGAGTTTTCAACTTCTTCAACAATTATTTATACATCAATATTATCTCCAGTAGAATGTTAATTGACAGGATATTATAAAATATATTTTTTCTAGAATGAAGGACTAGTTGTTCAAATTCCTCTGATCTATGTGGATTCAACAAAAGATCATTCAATCATTTACTATCATATTATTATTTCAAAATTAATTTCACCTTTTGAAAACAGTATTTTTCTTGGGGCTCCCATTTTTAAATTACAATGCATCAAGAGTTAATTAGAAACGTGACAATAAGAAGATATTTGAAATTACAAATGATGTCATAGAATCAGCTCCTCCTCACTCTTATTATTGATAAAAATTCAAAAGAGAAGCAGCCATTTTGGAATTACAATGAGTCATTTGATGAGACAAATAGAGTATGAACAAGCTAATATTCAGAGATAATTCATGTGTTGATAAAATTGGTATCCACCTCATATTTTTGAAAATTTTACGAGGCAACCATTTTGAAATCCTTATCAGAAAAAAAATTTATTACCCAGTTTTTTCATTGAATCTGAATAGATGATAATAAAACAGACAACATATTGGATCAAAATCATGCAAAATGTAATTTGGTTGCCAGGCAACACCGCTATTCTTGGAATGACGTCAGAAATGCCAACCGTGTAATATCGACCTTATTGATGAAGGAGTATTATATTTGTGTCATTGAAAAGTGTTTGTGCATATTTAAAGTTCCCCTGCGGCGTGTGATTGGTTCATTGAGAAAATATAATAAAAGTCGGCCATTTTTATTTTATCATTGCGTAAATGCAAATTTTCATTGACAGGATCCCGGATCCAGTGAAGGATGTTGAGGTACCGTATTTTTTTGTAGCAGCATGGAAAAGAGAAAGAGGATAGGAACCTGAATAAAATTGGCAGAAACCATTATTATATCACAAATATCAATACACCAAACAGATTAGAACATATTCCTATTTGAAACACTATGAAATCAAGAAAGAATTTGGATAAGTACCTACATAGAAAATTTTAAGTATCAATTTTATTTTTGTGTCACTCATTCCAATTTCTCCTTACATCTTCAACACTTTGAACAGTGAAATTTGTTACGTCACTATTTTCAATGTACCTAGGCTTCTTAGCCTATTTTTCTTCTCTACTTCAAGAAAGCCTATACATGGTTTTATAGGGGTTCTCAAGTGAGGCGAGGGTTTAAACGTAGACTGTGCCCCTTTACTCAAATCTTTGGGAATCCAAAAAAGAGGTCGGGAGGGTTTAGCATCGTCTGGAAAATTGTTTTGCATTGTTTCCAATATTTGTGGGGATGGGGTGTGGTTAAAGCCTAAATTCTGCTGACATTTTGGGAGAGGGCTTTTGGTTCCACTTTGGGATTCGGGTGTTATTAAGATAGATAGATTAATCTATACTTATAAAATTCTTATCTCACTGACTCACTCACTGATCACGATTTTTGGAAAACTACTGAATGGATTGCAACAAAACTTGGATATAGCTTCCTTATAAGTCCTAGGTGCTCACTAAGAAATGTTCCGGCGATATTTCAACTCTAAACCTAGCGCCGCAGTGCAGGATGGTTTCTCACAGCTTGGCGTTGTTGTCATTTGAGATGGGTGTCTGGCTTGGAAGTGTTTAGGCCGCATTGCAGGATGACTGTTAACGGTTGCCGGAAGATCAACAGCTGGGTTTTTTTCGTTATTTTTCGTGATAGAGAAATTCTGATTGCAGATTCGTTCTCAGCGACCCCAAGCTTAGCCTAAAGGCTCAGAATGTCAACAATGTTTTTAAATAATTAAAAATCATCATGAAAATTCATTAATATGGTAGTACACCAAGTTTCTGGAAACTTTTTACTGGTGACTGGAGTTTATAGGCAACACAAAAATAAAAATAATCGTGAGAAAGAAAACTGCTGATGACGCGAATAAGACCGTCACTCCATTGTTCTTTTGTCTCGGCTGCTTGGCTGAGCCTGGCTGGAGGAATCAAATAACCGACTGGATTGATCTTTCGTCTGTCCGCTAGGCGGAACTACGCCGACCATTGCTGGGTGGAAGATGTTACTGCGGCCGCTCGCATTCCCACCAACGCTGCTATTATTTGCTGTCCCAGCGCCTAGTCCGAGTCAGACAAGCATCCAGCCTGCACTGCGGAGCTAGGTTTAGGGTGGTTTTTAAGGGTTTAAAGTTCGTCCTTTAGCATGTATATTCTTCTTCTCCCAATCTCTTGATTATAATAATTGATGAATTGTCCATATCATATGTTACTATAGAACTATAATCTGGAGAGAGTACCTCTTCGAAACAGTTGTTAACTGGCAACTAAATTAATAATTTTGTCAGGTTGGCATTAAGTTGAGTTGACTTTATTAGGTTGGCACCAAGTTGAAGAACTAATTAAAATGCATTTATTGAGAACAAATTGAGCTCCAATCAGAGCTATTCCTGGGAGTAAAGACAATTTTAATTTTCCATAAAACAAACTTTTATGACGGTAGTTGCTTTTATCAATTGATCCTATTCTATCAAGACTAATTTTGTTTGTATATCCGACAGATTGTGAAAACTGCTTAAATAATTTCGATGAAATTTTAATAATTAAATATAATTCATATAGAGGGTATTTTTGAAACTTCCGAAGTGTCCGTTGTGGAATATGTTTGCAAAGAATGGGGAAATTCGGCCAAAATTTAACTTGGGCGAAAGAAAGGGGTTATTTATTAAAGCGGCCAAATAGCTGTTGTTGCTTTTCCTAATGTAAAAATATATTCCATAGAAGTGAGGCGCTTTTCCCATGAATCAATTATTCCCAAACATTGATTGTTTTACCAAAGAAAATAGGAGGTAGCTTTCGATAAAAATATTGGAGAACATGCATAACAGTTCGTTGATATTCACTTGAAACTGCAGTATTCCTCATTAATAGCATCAATGCTCCCCATTCAAACAATGCTGACACATTGATGTGAATCATACTATAATTTTGTTACTTTAGATCAGATGAAGATAATAACCTAATGTTGATGTTCGCTACTGTTTCAATTTCATGTTTGACATTTTTGCTTTTTATGCCAGCTGTTATCCTATACTATTAAACGAGCAATTTCTGTTTATATGTTTATATATCTGTATTTGACCGGATCTCGAAAACGGCTCTAACCATTCTCACGAAACAAAGTAGGTTTATGATATGAAAATTCGATTGCACTAGGTCTCAACCCTGGGATAACTCGCTGAAGGACATTAAAAGGATAAATACGTCCTTGGAAAAACAGCTGCAAATTTTGTCGTCTGTCGATACCGTTATGGAAGTGAGTGAGCGAGTACATGTGTGGGTTATTCCTCAGCTGATCTCACAAGATAAATAATCCAGCAAGAAAAACTTATTTTTGTTTATTTCTCTTTTTTTAGGAAACATGTTTACTTCAGAAAGTCCAAAATAGTAAATAGATGCTGTTAGTGTAGAATAGTACAATAGTATATTAACAAATATTGTAGCAAACATAGTAATCATTCTAAATCGAATTCATAGTATATCTATTTGTAATATATTGATGATGTGTTTGTTTTTTGAAGTGTGAATAAAATTGTTATTTTGATGAGTGATGGTAGCTTAACCTAGATTAAGACTCTAGATTAAGAGTTTTGATTTGGACTATAGTATAAATTTGAAAAGGGACAGTTTTGGGCATAAGCCTGATGTGCCTCCTCATATAACTTTAATAATCGTACGACTGAAAAAATGAATAAATAAATATAAACTATAAATTCAATCTTTTGTTAGAAATTTTCTATGCATCTACACTCCAAAGCAAAGCTCGGTCCCCCGATATTTATTATGTGAAATAAGCTATCATTGAATGAAATCATAAGCATTGAAGTCAATTATACCAAGAAAGCAACTTATTTCTGTTTGAATATGTGTGTTTGTGGATATGTATGTATGTATGTCGGACGGATCTCGAAAACGGCTCTAACGATTTTGATTAAATCAGGAATATAGTAGGTTCGTGACAAAAAACATTATTTTGGAACAGGTCTGAAGTTCCTTGAGAAAGGATTATTGATCCCTCAAGTAGCAGCTGATCAGAAAAAAGTTTTCCATAGTCTGTTGAAAACGTAGGAGAGTGTGAGCAAATGAAAAAGATTAATTATAATAGCTGTAGTTGAGTTACCAAATTTGGCGACCTTATTTTAAAACATTGCAGTATTTTCATGGAACACCTGGAAGAATAGTTTCAGAAAGTGGCCGGATGATAGCAAAAGAAATTTAAAATCGATCTCTCCAAACATATGGTAGTTGAATATAATGTTCATTGTGAGGTGATAGAAATTCTTAGTTTTTGTTGTTTTTTAGTGAAAATGGACAAAATTTTAGAAAAGTGAAACCATAACCCTATTTCGGACTTTTAAAGTGTTATCTAAATTCAGGAGAGAAATAGTACAAGGAGTATCCTTAGTTTTTCTCTCCCAATTAGTGTTACTTAAAAATTATAAATAAAATAAATAAATAAATAAAATTTCTTCAGCTTCTGTTGTATTGGTTCCTCTGTTGCTCTATGTTTGTACGCAGCCATAGCCTTGAGAGAGCCAGTTGCACTGTCTGTTAATTCCTAATCTTGACTAAATACCACGAGAGCCAATCAGAGAAGCCTTCTATTGAAAAAACCCCTGCTCTGATTAATTGTCATGGAAATTCTCGGAACTGGATAAATTATCATATGGGATACTAAAATTCAAACGTGAACTGAGTTTACTAGTAGTTCTGTGAACAGTAGACCTCGTGCAGTTAAAAACCACAGCCTCCTCTAATACTGTCCATCAGAGTAAAATTATGTCATGTCCTGACGTGTTGGTGTAAAGTTACATATAACTTTACAATTAAAAAAGAAAATAACATCGCACTTCATTTAATATTCACAACGATTCAGTATAATAATTAATAATAAGATAAGAGGAGAACGATATTAGATTTAGATTCAGGAAAGTTAGTGAAGGGGTATAAGAAAGGGTATGAAAAATATGTAGGTATATATACAAAGAAAAAAGAAATAATTGGAAAAATAAAGAGTTAGTAGAGCTCAAAATAAATAATCTTATCATCAATTGAGCAGCATAATTTTTCACAAGATTTTTTTGAATGTATTGTAACGGTCATAGAATGGTGGGGGGTTCAAAAAATGGGTTTAGTCTATTGTTCTATTTAGGTAGGAATTGAAATGGTGAGTGGTTCTGACAAACGGTATTTGAAGTAGCATATTAAGTCTTGGTCTATTGCATGGAACATGGGAATTTTACAAATTGATGAAAATTTGACATGAATATATTATTATTTAGAATTTCATATAATAACATAAATGCTCTAATGGATCTTCTGGTTTTTAATTTTTGGACTAAATGTTGACCTCGAAGTTTCAGTGGAAAAAGTTTAATGAAGTTTATATTGGACAAAATGTATTATACTTTTCGAAATAAAGATACCTCAATAACTTATTTTTAATAATCTCCAAATCATTAACAGCAGTGCTTGACGGCATATCGGTGTGTAAACAACTAATGGCTGTTTGGGTTGTTGTATCGACAATAATTTGCTAATAAACTATGCTACTATTATCACTAGTAGTTCTGTGAACAGTAGACCTCGCGCAGTTATAAACCACAGCCTCCTCTTATACTGTCCATCAGAGTAAATCCTACCTGTCTGTATGTCGTGTTGGCGAGATATCGGTGTAAAAACGGCTAATTGCTGTTGGGGTTGGTGTATCGAAAATGCTAACATCAAATAAGCTAATCTCCTTCAAGACATACTAGCAACAGGTCAGCCCGAGTTCAAAGCAGAGAAAGATCGGAAGACAATACTGTTATTTCAGTTATTAATTGCATGCATTATTGCTTGCAATCAATAGTTCATTTAATAGTGCATAAAAATTTCATTCAATGAGGCATGCAATTAATAGTCCACACAGCAGCTGAGTTTTTAGTTAACAAGCTACATTGAGATATTGAATTGCATGCGTCATGGCATGCAATTTATAATCCGCTCGACAGCTGATTTATGATTAATAAGTCTGATTTTCACGGTAATATTGGCATTCGAAGGAAACTCCTTTTCCTTTTGTATTAGAATGAGAATAAGTATAATTTTATCCCTTCAATGGATAGCAATGCTATCGGAAACGTCAATTGGTAATACCGTACATAACTTCAGATTTCAATCTCACAATAGTAAAATGTACATATAATATAATAATTCATCCATACAAGATAACTTTCAATAGAATAAAGAATATACATCAAATAGGATAGTCATATAACATTATAGAATACAGTGATCGAATAATAAAATAAATACGTCAACCAATCAAAAACATAACAATAAAAATATTGAGAACACTTTTTTTTTTCTTTAGCACTACAGCCCAATATGAGCTTTGGCCACCTCCACTACAGCTCTCCACGCTTCTCGGTCCTCTGTTAATTGTCTCCATCCTCTATATCCCATTTTTTGGAGATCGTCTCTCACTTCATCTTCCCATCTTATTCTCGGCCTTCCTATCTTTCTTCTTGAATGTAGCCTCTCCTTGAATATTATTTTAGGCATTCTGTTTTCGTTCATTCTACAGATATGTCCAAACCATCTAAGCCGCTGTGCCTTTATAAATTTTACAATATTTCGGCCTTTCATCAATGCCTCGAGCTCTGAATTAGTTCTTCTCCTCCACTCCTCTCCTTTTTTAACTGGACCATAAATCTTTCTTAGGATTTTCCTTTCAAAAACGCCTAAATGGGTTTTGTCTTCTTTTGTTAACGTCCAAGATTCACAGCCGTACTTTACAACAGGTCGAATTAGGCTCTCATATATTTTAAAGAACCATTAGACATGTTCATGGTTTCGTTCAGCGCAGAAGAGAATGTTAAGAAGGTTTTTGAACTTAAACATATTCTGGGTTGCAGAGTAGAAGTTGAAGCATTGAAGAAAGTTAATCTAATACCTCAATGTAAGCGTTGCCAGGCTTTCAACCACACTCAGGCTTATTGCAACAAGGAGGCCAGATGTGTGAAGTGCGCTGGAAAACATGCATCAAAGGAGTGTACGAAACCTAGTGAAGCACTACCGAAATGCATTCATTGTGGTGAAGCTCATCCTGCAAGCTACCGTGGTTGCTCTGTAGCAATTGAGTTACAAAAAATACGTAACTCGAGTAGGGTAGCCAGTAAGAATATAACATCAAATAATGTTGTCGATTCTCAGGCTCGGAATGTGGCTAATTCTCAAAGTAGGCCCACTCAACATCAAAGTAGGCCCACAGAAAAGAGAATGACTTTCGCCGAAATCGTATCCAAAGAAAATAAATCGCAGATGAAGAAAAATGAAGAAGTAAAAGACACCTCACAAATCCTACAGCTCATCTTATCTAAACTTGATAAACAAGAGAAAATAATTTCATCCCTTCAATCTCGCATCGAGAAATTAGACAATAATAGACAACAAAAACCGCATAATGAACACGTTAAATTAGAAACTGAACGAATTCAATTGATAGGAGTATGTGTGGAAGCAGTTAATTATCGATTTGTAGTTGCAGCTGTCTACTGTCCTCCTCGATATTCATTCAGAAAAGAAGATCATCTATCAATGTTTGATATGTTGGGAACGAGATTTATCCTTGGCGGTGACTTCAATTCAAAACACATTCATTGGGGATCACGATTAACAACTCATAAGGGCAAGGTACTTTACGAAGCTGTAAGAGAGTCAAGATGTGAATCTCTTTCAACTGGAAAACCAACTTATTGGCCTACAGATACAAGTAAGATACCTGATCTCATAGACTTTTTCATAATCAAAAACATTTCAGTAAACTATTTGCAAGTAGAGGAAAGTTTTGATCTCAATTCAGACCACTCTCCAATTATTCTGAAGTTGAGTGACACTATTTTACAAAAGCAAAATAATTATCCCACACTAGTTAATAAGTATACAGATTGGGATGGCTTTCAGCAAGTGTTGGAGGAAAGAATTAACCTGAATTCACCATTAACAACTGCAGATCAAATAGATGAGGAGCTGGAAAAATTTGTTACTGATATACAACAGGCAGCCTGGTGTAATACTCCGCAGACTAGGAAACGAAGAACAGTAGGAAATAATTATCCATTGGAAATAAGAGAAATGATTGCAGAGAAAAGAAGAGCTAGAAGGAGGTGGCAGCATTCACGTTCTCCTCAAGATAAAAGATTACTGAATACTCTCACACAGGAACTGAAAAGAGAGATACAGTTTATTAAAAATGAATCAATCAACAGTTACTTGAGTAATTTGACAGGACAAGGCAACACTGATTACTCACTATGGAAGGCTTCTAAGAAAATAAAAACACCCATCCAACAAGTTCCCCCTATTAAGAAACTGAATAGACAATGGGCCAAGAATAATGAAGAAAAGGCACAGGCATTTGCTGATCATCTTGTGAATGTCTTCCAGCCAAACGTTGCAGCTCAAGAAGATCTAGAAATTGAAGGTAACATCATGCAGGAAAATCAAGAACTAATGAATGTCTCAGTAGAAGAAGTGAGAAAGAAATAAAACTTATGAATGCTAAGAAAACTCCAGGATTTGACCTGATAACTGGCTTAGTCCTGAAGCATCTACCAAGAAAGCACTCATCAAGCTAACAAACATCCTGAATGCTTCATTCAGACTCAGATTTGTACCAGGAGTCTGGAAAGTAGCTGAAGTTATAATGTTACTCAAGCCAGGAAAAGAACCACATGAAGTAGCTTCATACAGACCAATTTCATTGTTACCTGTGTTATCAAAGTTGTTTGAGAGGATATTATTGAGTAGACTCAAGCCAATAATTGAGAGAAAGCATTAATTCCTAATCATCAATTTGGTTTCAGAAAAAAACACTCCACAATTGATCAAGTACATAGGATAGTTAATATAATAGAGAAGAGCTTGGAAGAAAAAAAGGTTTGTTCAGCAGTTTTTCTCGACATAGGGCAAGCTTTTGACAAAGTATGGCATGAGGGACTTCTTTATAAACTGAAGAAAATGCTTCCTAAGCAATTTACAGAAATATTGCAATCATATTTGACAGGAAGGTACTTTAGAGTCAAATATGAAGATTCATATTCTGATCTAAGAGAGATAAAAGCAGGAGTTCCGCAAGGAAGTGTTTTAGGACCAGTCCTTTATCTTCTCTTCACTAGTGATATCCCTAATTTGGAGGAGAATACCACAGCCACGTTCGCAGATGACACCGCCCTACTAGCAGTAGACAGTGATGTTGGTATTGCAACAGCGAAGCTTCAGAGATCTGTCAACAAGATACAAGACTGGACCAAAAAGTGGAGAATGAAGCTCAATGAGGAAAAGTCGATTCATGTTAACTTCACCAACAAGAGAGCTGTGTACCTTCCAATCAACATCAATGGAATTAATATACCACATGAAAATCAAGCTAAATACCTAGGTATGACTCTTGATGCTAAGCTTCGCTGGAAAGAGCATGTCAAAAAGAAAAAAGAAGAACTGAACATAAAATACAAGAAATTCTACTGGCTTATTGGAAGAAACTCATCACTTTCAATACCAAACAAATTGCTCCTCTACAAGCAGATCTTCAAACCTGTTTGGACCTATGGAATACAACTATGGGGCTGCACCAAACAGAGCAACGTCACCATCATACAAAGATTCCAGAACAAGGTGCTCCGAAACATTGTTGATGCTCCCTGGTATGTGCGGAACAGCGACATCCATAGGGACCTGGGAGTCAACATGGTATCCTGTGAGATTCAAAGGTATGCAGAAAGTCATGAAGAACGGCTCCACCAACACACGAACGTCGAAGCAATCCAGCTGCTAGACAACGGAGGGTTGGTGCGGAGACTGAAAAGAAGGAAACCATTTGAATTGGTGTGCAGTGAAAGTGGTGTCTAGTGTAAAAGCAGAGCAGTGATTGAGTGAAATCTAGCTTAAGTAGTACAGTTAATAGATGTACATAATAATTATTAGTAGGTAGCAGTAAGAAATTCTAAAGAGAGTTTCACTGTAGTCCATATTATATACAATTAGTAAATTAGGTTTGATAAAATTTGCTCATTAGTCTCAAGACTAGATAGCAATAGTAATGTGATTAAAAAAAAAAAAAAAAAAATATATATATTTTAAGTTTCGTGTTTCTACATATGAGCCTGTTCTTCAAAAGTTTCATGTTACTGAAGTATGCTCTATTTCCAGCCAATACTCTTTGCTTTATGCTGTAACCCATCTTGTTCTCGTTATTTAGTTCAACCCCCAAGTAGCTGAAGTTCTTACACCTTGAAAGATTTTATTTCCAATTCGGAGTTTTTGTGGAACTCTTCTTGCTTGACTACTTGATATTTTCATGTACCTCGTTTTTCTTTCATTCACTATCAAGCCAATCTTATTCGCCTCTCTTTCTAGCAACAAATACGTTTCCTGTAGGACATCTTTCCTTCTTGCTACATCGTCCGCATATGCACATACCTGATACATTCGGTGGAAAATATTTCCCCTGTCTAATCCTTCAATAGCTCTATGCAATGCAATATTGAATAGGATTGCAGATAGTCCATCGCCTTGTTTGACACCTGTGTTAAATTCAAAAGTGCTGCTCCTTCTATTACCAATTTTGACCATTGCTGCAGTCCTACTCATTGTCATTTTTGCTAGATTAATGAGCTTTTTTGGTAAGGCGTATTGCTCCAATGTTTTCCATAGCTCACTTCTCACTATGCTATCGAAGGCTTGCTTGAAGTCAATAAATAAAATATGTAAATCCAGGTCATGCTCATAAAACTTTTCTGTGATTTGCCGGATTGTAAAGATTTGATCTGCTGTTGCCCTTTCTGGCCGGAATCCGCATTGATATTCTCCAAGCATTTGTTCTGTGTAGGCCTTAATTCTATTGTTAAGAATACTTGATAAGACTTTATAAGCTACACTGAGAAGAGTTATTCCACGATAGTTATTACAGTCCAGTTTATCGCCTTTTTTATAATTGGACATATTATACCTATGTTCCAATCTTGAGGCATAGTTTCATCTCTCCATATCATACTTATCAGCTCATGTATTCTCTTGACTGTGTCATCACCACCATACTTTATCATTTCTGCCGATATATTATCTTGGCCACCTGCCTTTCCATTCTTTAGGTGCTTTACAGCCATTTCTGTTTCCTCTAATGTTGGCCCTGCAACAAACTCCGCTTCAATACTAAGTGGCTCCCCTGTTCCTTCATGTACATTTTCCTCATTGATATCTGTTACTGTTAACAGTTCTCTGAAATGCTCTGCCCATCTCTCCATGATATTATCCTCTCCATTCAAAACTCTCCCTCTTTTGTCTTTGCATGAAATAATTCTTGGTCTATATTCTTTATTTATTCTTTCCATCGCTCTATAGAACTTTTTCGTCTCATTCTGTTTATATAAGCTTTCAATTTCTTCTAACTGTTTGTTCAAAGCTTTTCTTTTCTCTGTCCTGCATGTTATATTGGCAATTCTTCGTTTTTCCTTGTAATCATCATAATTTCTTCTTGTTTCTCGTTGTATCATTCGAGATCTGGCTTCATTCTTCTCTCTAATTGCTTCCCTGCACTCATTATCGTACCATCCCTCATTCCTTTTCCATCTTTTCTGACCAATTGCTTCATTTGCTGCTTCCTTCAGGCCATTGGCTAGCTTTGTCCATACTTCTTCAACACCATCTGTTTCTGAATATATTCTTCCCTGCTTCAATTAAAATAGTTGTCAAGTGGTAGATTGAAGAAATCTGAAAGTGAATAAAATGGATTGTCTAATAGGACGCGCTCTATGTTCTGCTTATAAATTTTGTTGGTAGGTTCCTGGCTAGTATGGGCAATTTATTGAATAATTTCGATGATACATGATTCGGGCTGGTTGCTATCCTATTCAATCTAGTATAAGGTAGGCATACATCTATTTTTGATTTGTTCCTAGTTAGTCCAGTCACTATATACATTGGTGCATGCACCAATCTATCTCTCTCAAACTCTCTATCTCCAATGAGTACTGAGTTATAATTTTTCAAAAATGAGTGAAATTTGAAGAAAAAATCAATTTTGATGAATTTTAGTTTTTGATCAAAAATATCTTCCGATTGTTACCATTCAGATGTACCGTATAATTCAAAATCTCTCTGGGCGTATTTTTGTGCTCTACAATTTGAGATCAGGTAGAGCGCTCTATCTCATATAGATTTCCAGGTACACCTGACAACAATGCTCCTTGTATTGTGAAAAACACGTAATTTTCAGCTTCAACCATCATCATCAACTACATAGTCTTCACATTGATATTTCGCACAATGACATACGTTCATAAGATTATGTTCTATGAGAATCACCCGTTAGATGCACTTCATTTCAGTATTTTTTATTGGAGAGGCGCGCTTAAGGACACCTCAAGAATCAAAATTTCAAACACTTATAACTTCTGACAAAATGCTCAGATTTCATCGTACTACACTTCATTCTTCTCGGCTCGTCAAGGCGGTTCAAAATCATGCATCATAAGTCAAATTTGGTCGAAAAGTGGAAAATTTATTGTTGAGTGTACTTAAGCCCATTTATATTCCAATACACAAAAATGGCCAATTTCTATATTCAAAGCTATGTATCTCGGTAACCCCTCATAATAAAAATCACTACTTGATCTTGAAATGTACAATATAATTTCCTCTTTCACCTGCTGTAAACGATTTATGGGAAAATATTTTCGTAGAGTGAGATTTGATTGTTGAAAAAAAAATCAGGAAATTGTAGATATTTTTATCATATTAACGGTTTTGGCAGTACTATGATAGGGAAAAGTGGTTCATGATGGATTTTAGGCAAATGAGCTCGTAGAGGATGAATTTATCTACAATTTAGAATCAATCATGAGTTTCTATGATGTATCAAACTCGTTTTAGAAACTCTTGATCAACAGTAAAACCACGAAAAAAATTTAAAAACTGAAATCGCCATGTTTGAAATCTCCTGTAACTTTCGAATGGTATTGGAATTGAAAGTATTATCTATTGGAGTGGGCAGAGGGTGACAATTTTCACTAGACTTGGACATTTTATCAGAAGTATTTCAAAAGACATGCAGCTTTGAATATAGAAATTGGCCATTTTTTGTGTATTGGAATATGGGCTTACATACACTCAACAATAAATTTTCGATTTTTCGACAGAATTTGACTTATGATGCATGATTTTGGACCGACTTGACGAGCCGAGAAGAATGAAGTGTAGTATGATGAAATCTGAGCATTGTGTCATAAGTTATGAGTGTTTGAAATTTTGATCCTTGAGGTGTCCTTAAGCGCGCCTCTCCACTAGAAAATACTGAAATGAAGTGCATCTAAATACTGAAACGAGTGATTCTAACAGAACATAATCTCATGAACTTATGTCATTGTGCGAAATATCAATATGAGGACAATGTAGTTGGTGATGATGGTTGAAGCTGAAAATTAGGTATTTTTCACAGTACAAGGAGCATTGTTGTCAGGTGTATCTGGAAATCTATATGAGATAGAGCGCTCTACCTGATCTCAGATTGCAAAGCAGAAAAATACGCCCGGGGGTTTTTGAATTATACATCTAAATGGTAACAATCAGAAGATATTGTTGATCAAAAACTAAAATTCATCAAAATTGATTTTTTCTTCAAATTTCACTCATTTTTGAAAAATCATAACTCAGTACTCATTGGAGATAGAGAGTTCCGAATGATCTCATTTTATTCAGAATTTTATAATCTATAAAAAAGGAAAAAGCAAATTTTTATGTCCAATTCCGAGATTTGGCAGATATAGCTGGAAAATGAGCCGAAAATACGAGGTCTTTGGGCCACTCTGTATCTAGCACAAGGAAATTTTGCATGAAGAAAGTGGTTCTGGACTCCTCTTATGTACCCAAATAATATATTAAAAAATCAGAACTACAATATAAACTGCAAGCACACCCCCCTTTTTATGTCTATATTGACAGGACTAAGTGTTAAGACTGTGAATGTCGGTTCTGCAGCCATATGAGCGTAAATTCTTTTCTATTTGTAGGACAAGCTTGAACGCAACCATGCTGTAAACTGTCATGATATTCTGTTTTATAAATAGAGGCTTGCAATGTTCCAGATAAGCAACATCGCATATAATTCTTAAAGCCTTTTTCTGGAGCAAGAATTCTTTTTGTACCTCTGGGGCTGCGCCCTACAAGACTAAACCATATACATATAAGTGCTTTGAAAAAAGGCGAAGTAGCAAATTCTCAAATAATTGGAAGGCACACAGTCCTTGAGACTATGAAGGAGATATATAACCCTACTCTATTTTGAGCAGACACTTTCAATTTGGGGTATCCATGTGAGCTTCTGATCCAGTGTTATACCCAGAAGCTTTGCACTTACAGCTCCATCACTAATCTTTCTCATTCCAAGCACCAGTGTTTGCGTCTTGATATTATTCAATAATAGGCGGTTCGCTCTAAACCAAGCTGAAGACTCTGGACATTTTTCGTTGTAGAGCACTCAGCAGATCAACATCGTTGGTAACCAGTGATGAATCATCAGCGTAGCAAACTACTTTAGGTGAAATATTTAATTCTATATCGTTCATCATCACTAGAAATAATAGTGGCCCAAGAATGGATCCTTGAGGAACTCCGTGTGATTATCCTTTAAATGCAAAATTTTAAAAAACCTTATATGTATATACGTCGACGCGAAATTCAAAAAGAAACTTACCTGTCAAATTTCGTGAAAATCAATTGCTGCATTTCGCTATAAATGCGGAACATAAATATAAACATAAAGAGAAAAAGCTTAGTTGAAAGCACAGAAAAGTCGGGAGAAAATAATAATGCTACTTCGAGTTATCAATTGCATGCCTCATAGCTTGCAATTAATAGTCCACACAACAGCTGATTTTTTACCAAGTTACATTGAGATATAAATTGCATGCGTCATTGCATGCAATTTATAATACACTCGACAGTTGATTTATGATTATTCCAAATTCTGATTTTTACGGTAATATTAGCGTTCAAAGGAGACTCCTTTTCTTTCTGTACCCTATTATCCTTAAAATGCAAAATTTCAAAAAAAAAACCTTATGTATTTCACGTCGTATACGTCGACGCGAAATTCAAAAAGAAACTTACCTGTCAAATTTCGTGAAAATCAATTGCTGCATTTCGCTATAAATGCGGAACATAAATATAAACATAAAGAGAAAAAGCTTAGTTGAAAGCACAGAAAAGTCGGGAGAAAATAATAATGCTACTTCGAGTTATCAATTGCATGCCTCATAGCTTGCAATTAATAGTCCACACGACAGCTGATTTTTCACCAAGTTACATTGAGATATAAATTGCATGCGTCATTGCATGCAATTTATAATACACTCGACAGTTGATTTATGATTATTCCAAATTCTGATTTTTACGGTAATATTAGCGTTCAAAGGAGACTCCTTTTCTTTCTGTACCCTATTATCCTTAAAATGCAAAATTTCAAAAAAAAACTTATGTATTTCACGTCGTATACGTCGACGCAAAATTCAAAAAGGAACATACCTGTCAAATTTCATGAAAATCTATTGCTGCATTTCGCTATAAATGCGAAACATAAATATAAACATAAAGAGAAAAAGCTTAGTTGAAAGCACAGAAAAGTCGGGAGAAAATAATAATGCTACTTCGAGTTATCAATTGCATGCCTCATAGCTTGCAATTAATAGTCCACACGACAGCTGATTTTTCACCAAGTTACATTGAGATATAAATTGCATGCGTCATTGCATGCAATTTATAATACACTCGACAGTTGATTTATGATTATTCCAAATTCTGATTTTTACGGTAATATTAGCGTTCAAAGGAGACTCCTTTTCTTTCTGTATTATCCCTAAAATGCAAAATTTCAAAAAAACCTTATGTATTCCACGTCGTATACGTCGACGTAAAATTCAAAAAGGAACATACCTGTCAAATTTCATGAAAATCTATTGCTGCGTTTCGCTGTAAATACGGAACATAAATATAAACAAAAATATAAATATAAAGAGAAATGCGAAACCGTCGACTTGAATAACCTCACTTCGCTCGGTCAATTAACATACCGTAGGCTTAAGTGAGTTTTTGATATTGGAGAAAACAAATAATAGTTTTTAAGAATAGATTATGATTCAACTGAATCAACTAAAACAGGGTGACATCTGATACTTCTAGATGATAATACTGCGTGAGATCTACTGTTCACAGAGCTACTAGTATTATTCTTTTAAACATAGCGCCTTTTAGTCGACTTCTTATAATCGAGTGCAGTCTTTGTACATCGATTCATTTCCATCGATATCATCATACCTAAATTAAATTTATAAGCAAATACCAATATTGAGGTTAGATTTTTATATAACAAACTACTCTTTTTTATTAGGTAACTTTACTTATTATTTTGAGTAGAATAATGGAATCTATGGATAACATTTCTGATTCTGACAGAACAATAAGGTTGGCAAGTCAACGAGTGAATCTATGCCTCAATACAGGCAATAATCCACCACATTTTTATACTCCTGGACAAGATATACCACTAGAAGGTTGCATGAGGTAAGTGTTTTAAATTAAAAAATTATGTTATAGTTTAGTAATAATTAAAAGACCATAGGCCTAGTAAATTTGAATGGCTTTTGTTGGCGTGGAGACCTTTCTAGGCGTATAGTGAGGTCCATGTATATGTTTACTGCCATAATAATTATAATGGCAGTTAAGAAAGATAGAAGAACAACGTTGCCGATTCTATGCATTGACACTACGGTACCTTCTATTGAAGATAGCTGATACCGGTTTATGGTATAATTTTACGTCCAGTGCCGAAATACCTGTCATCAAATTTTTGGTTGGGATCGATTTTTGTTATTTTGAGCACAAAAATTTAATTTATTCTTGTTGAGAATATTCTTCATGGAAATGTATTTTTCATAACTCAAGGTACGGTAACTTGACTGTGTAACTTAGTATTCTATGGGATACATCACCTTTAATAATTATTATTTTTAAATTTCCTAGATTTTTGAGCTTTTTTTTTGTTTCCAACCTCAACTGTAACAAAAACATAGATACAGCGTTGTATGAATGTGTGATACGTGGAAGTGGCTTCTCGAACTAGAAAGTAGAATATAACATTTTGGTAAACAAGTTAATATTACATTTGTAGAGAGCTTAACAGATTTTGTCTATTTTTCATGCATATTGTATGTGTCGACAAGGTTACTAGGCCAGCTAGTAATACATGCATCGACCACTACTTTGTTAAGTTATCACCCTTGTACGAAGCAGCTACAACTATAGTACAAACCTCAATTACCGACCACTACGCCGTGTGCATGAAATTATTCACACCTAACAAAAAACCGCCCAATAGAGATAATTATTACATGAAAATAGATTGGAATAGCGTAAAAAAACATTTTGTCTTTGCAGAATTGGAACCATGTCACAAACGAAAATAATATCAATCTTGCAACTAATTCATTTATACGAACTACACAGAATATTATTCAACAAATGACAACAAAAACTAAAATATCAGCTAAACATACTAAAATAAAACCATGGATTACTAGAGGACTTATTAATTCCATACGCCATCGCGGTAAATTGAGAAAAAAACTTAATAGACAACCTTATTGTATTTCCTTGAAAACTGAATTTACTCGTTTTAGAAACATGCTACATTCGACTATAAAACAAGCAAAACATAATTACTACAAAAATAAAATCGATGAAGTTTCAAATAACCCACACAAATTCTGGCATGTAGTAGAAGAAATCTCTGGAAAAGCCAAAGGACCCCATTCATTCCCAATTGACGCATTTGCCCAAAGAGGAGATCCTACTTCAAAACCTAATATTAAGGACATTGGGAATACTTTTAATCAGTATTTCACATCAGTTGGGTCCATACTCACTAGCTCCTTGAATCCAGTAGGGCAACCAGAGATCAGAGATCAAGAGTACGTGGTTGATGCTGTCTTCAAATTGAAAGAGGTGACAAAAGAGGAATTATCAAAAAATGTAATTAATAGCCTCAAAGGCAGGAGTGCTCCCGGGTATGACTGTATTCCAACACGGATAATTAAAGACAGCCTTCATACACTAATAAACCCAATACACCACATAGTGAATCTTAGCATTCAGACAGGACAATTCCCAGAATACCTAAAAATAGCGAAGATCATTCCAATCCACAAATCAGGACCCAAAAACGAACCTACAAACTATAGACCCATTTCTCTGTTATCTACTCTGTCAAAGATCATTGAAAAATGCATTAAAATACAGTTAATGGAATATTTGAAAGAAAATAACATTCTAGCACATAACCAATACGGCTTCCAAAAAGATAAAAACACCAATGATGCATCATTTCAGGTAAACAAATACATAATAGAGTCAGTTAAAATTAAAAATAAAGTTATCATGACATTCCTGGACCTGGCTAAGGCGTTTGATTCAGTAGATAGAGGCAAGCTTCTTAATAAACTTGAAGCTATTGGAGTTAGGGACACTTCTCTTCAGTGGTTCAAAAGTTATTTTTGTGAACGCCAACAATTTGTTCAGATTAATGGTGAAGACAGTAATAGGAATGGTGTAGACTATGGCGTCATTCAAGGTAGTACGCTGGGTCCAGTACTGTTCTTGATATATATTAATAATATTTCCCGGCTCAATACTACAAGCAGGATATTCCTATTTGATGACGATACAGTGGTTATTTCTACAGGTAGGGAATAGGAAGAAGTTTATGAAAATGCCACTAAAGATCTTTCCAAAATAAAAAACTGGTTTGACCATAATAACCTCACTGTGAATCTTGGCAAAACCAAGTACTTGCCAGTTGTTACAAGAAACCAACCAGACCCAGGGCTGAGACAGGTGAAAATGCACTCATGTGGGGATGTTGGATCTTTATCATGTGCTTGCGGGGTAATTGACAGAGTGGATCAATATAAATATCTGGGGGTCATTTTTGACCATCAGCTGAGTTGGGCACCACATATGCAGTGTGTCAAGCAAAGGCTACGACGGATGCTGTATGGTCTATCTCAGTTGAGCCAAGTACTTGATACCAGATTAAGTAAAAGAGTATACCATGCTTATGCACAGTCAGTGCTACAGTATGGTCTCATTGTCTGGGGAGTGGTGTCATCTGCTAGCCTGGAGCCTCTCTCGGTTACCCAGCGCACCATTATAAAAAAAATTCTTAAAAAAGAACCCAGATATCCCACGTCGCTGTTGTTCTCGGACTTCCCTGTGCTCAATTTAAGACAACTGTATATTAAAACACTTCTCACATATATCAGGAAACACAAAATAGAACTACTCAGCAATATTCAACATAACTATCAAACTCGACACAGAAATAACCATGGATATTCAACACCTCAATTATATCACGGAATAGAACTTAGGTCTCCTCACTATCTAGCACAAATCGTCTATAGAAATTTGCCCAATGATATCAGAGAAGCTGAGAACTGCAGCGATGTGGTGTATAATAGGAAGCTGTTTAAATGGTTGATTGGCATAGGTTGGGCTGGAACCGAGGGCTTACTTCATTCCTATGCTTCTTAAATCTCTACAATTTAATAAATAAATTGTCACAGTCTTGAGTCCTCTTGCTCTTTTTTTTAGCTCTTCCTTTCTATTTAAGCACTCTTCACAAATGGTTACAAAAACAGTGGTAGGGAAGTGCAATAGTCTGTAGATTGCACTCTATCATACTAGCATATATGTTAGGTTAACTTAGTATTATGAATGTATATTATTTTGCTTATAACTATTTCAAACTTAATTTACTTTTTGTTATTAGCTTGCTCATAGGAACTCTCCCCCATTCACAGATGTATAGTCTTGGGGGATTCCACTTTTCAATAATGTTACAATTTTAAATAAAATAGTAAAGTAATTTATCTTTATATTTATTGTTTTATTGTAACTTAACTATATTGTACAAATTTGTAATTTCATGTGGAAATAAATTGAATTGAATTGACTGTAGCTAGAGACCTGGAAACGGTTTCATTCAATTGATTTTACATGAAGTATGCTAAATAGTACATCTTAATTAACAGCCAACAAATTCCCGTGGGCTAGGTATTTGTTTCAGCAGGGGAACTGAATTCAGACGAAATCTTCCACTCTGTATAACTTGGTAACCAAGCATTTTCAAACGTATGTTAATTGGACATTTTTTTCTTCTTTTGATGTGAAGAATCACGCCATCACTTATGGCCACCTTTTTTCAGAACACTCTTTATTATTGTAAAGTGATGTAGAATATTTACATCAACAAAAATAGTACTTACGTCAATGATTCTTGTCAACACTACTTGGTCCTTGATGATCAGGCTGGTATTGAGCTCTTTTTAGAGCTACTTTGGAGTTTATCTCAGGAAGTACTGGATCCCCCAGCTGCAGGTTGCTGGTTTTCATGGTGAAGGGAAAAACTGCCAACCAGGGGAAACCTAGCACACGTGATGACTGAGTGACTCCGTCCCTGGAAGTAGCCTGGTTTATAAGTGTATGGCTGAGTGAAGGCCTCAGACTATGGGGAGTTCATAGTTCGACCATTGTCAACTGGACTCTCCGTCTCTGGGAGTAGCTGGGCACAGTGAATATTCTCTGGTGGAGTTGCGGGGTAATCCAGTGAGAGACCAGATTTTGGGATTCAGGGTACCCCCGTCTCTGCAAGTAGCAGGCATGTGAAATTGCCGCTAACATTGGGAACCACAAGCATTTTCCTTGGCCTGAGTTAGAGGATAACTCGTTCGGGCCCCGACCAGGCCCACGAACCGCCGGAACTGCCTAGTGCCCCGACCAAGGGTAAACGGTCAATTGGGGTGTTTCCACTGCAATGCAGGCTAAACTCCTCTGACATAATTGCCTACCGACTTGGCAGTGCCATTGGGTAGTGACGTTCACGTATGGTGTCGACTGTCGACATCATGGACGAAACCCTGTCAACACTACTTGTTCACATTACACCTACTTTATACCATTCCCGAACATGTCAGTACAGGGGTAAGAAATTATGAAGGTCCTCAACAACGAAATTCCACTGATTGAAATTTGGTATCAATAATAAAATAATTTCTCATTAGTAGTCAGGTAGATTCAATGCATAATTTTAAAAATTCGCTTACTAGGGTCTAAACCCCGAATACCTAGGGCGGAGGGGGGTTGCGTTGATCTAAAGACCTATAGGCTATTCTATTTTATCTAGTTCTTATCACCAACCAACCCCCCCCCCCACCCAACAATATCCCTGGCTATGCCCCTGCTTGTGATGTATTCTAATTAATTATTTAACTCATTGTATTTGCGTCTACATCACTCAATAAAAAGTAGAATTCCCTGAATCACGATAATATACCTATTATAATTCAAATTCTCAAAATTATTCCTGTTTGATTTGTTTTCAGAGGGCATGGAACTTACTTTGACAAGAATGCAACAACTCTCAAAGCATCTGTGTCCGGTGTCTTGGAACGTGTGAACCAGTTAATTCTAGTCAAGCCTCTGAAATCACGCTACAATGGAGAAGTGGGTGATGTGGTTGTTGGTAGAATAATGGAGGTGCAGAAAAAACGTTGGAAAGTAGACACTAATTCACGATTAGATGCAATACTCCAACTCTCGTCTGTCAATCTGCCGGGAGGAGAACTGGTGAGTCTTATTCTTACTTGGAATTTTGTTAGTTAATTGTAAGATAAGTATCTCTAATCAAACAATGTATATTCCTTATAGTTGAATAGCCTAGAATTAGCTGCTAATCACAGAAAGTGAATTACGGGATAGAATAACCGTAATCTATATTATATAGATTTCCAATAATTTTCTGTTTTATCATTGTTGAATAAATATAAAAAAAGAAATAGACTTGTTAAAGTCTTAGACAATCAGTCTAGTCAACAAAACATAACAGAAAATACTTTTGAAACAAAATTGTCAACATTGCAGCTCTGATAGGTTCATTATCTGTTTGGTAAAAATATCAAAACTTATAACCCATACCTCTTGTACTAAGAGGTATCAAATGTTACTTATTTTTTTGGAAGCTGAGGGTCGTACCAATATGACCACATGACCATCCCATTCTAAATCATTAAAGCTGAATAACTTCCTTTTGTGATAAAACTTAAATTATCAATTAGTTTATAGTTTATTATTTGATGATTGTGTAGCAAAAAAATCGTACTTGGAAGTGAATTTCTCTTGCAGGGTTGCATGAAATTTCAGTCTCGGTTAGGGTCTCGACTGGAAATATCATGTTCGCCCTGCAAACGGCCACTTACCGGCCACGTGTCTTGAATAGCTATGACTGCATGCTCAGTACTTTTTTTTACTTTTCTGCTCGCTAAAACTAAGAAATTATCATTCTTGTCTATGATCAGCTGGTTCTAGCAGGGCCTCCTATATAGGAAGGTAGTATATTGGAAGTCCTGGTTCTAGCCATAATGTAATATAATAGTCAACTAAGTCCCATTATTGCTAAGGTTCGTATCCTTAACAATGGCGACAATATGTTATGTATTATTGTATCTATTGTTTTGTAGTCCCATACTCTGTAGCTGTAGAAAAATTGTTATGCAACTCGAAAATTTCTGTATTGCTTTCGCAAAATTATCGCGCTCAACAGTTCAACTCAAGTACAGTAAATAGTCAAGTTCAACTTGTGATAACTGTTTTTCTCAAGTAGTAAAGTTGCGTTTCACGCTCTTAATACATAAATAGCTATTATGAAGTTTATTATTGTATATTATTTTTCCTCCACCTACTGTCTAAAGTACTTACTTTACTCCCTGAAACCTAATACTAAAGTGTCACTTTTTCGCTCTCGGTAGTAAAAAACAAAAAACTCCCTAGGGAGTAAAAGTGACTCCATTTAAATAAGATGGGGAGCATCTCTATTTTGAAACTTACATTGTAATAGGTTAGAAGGTCTAAGCTCAGATGAGAAAGCATAATAGAGGTGTATGTCATTGAGTCAACTAAATTCAATACCACAACAAGAAATTTGATCAACTCATGAAATATATGTTTGTATGATAATTATTATATTCTTAATATTAGTAGACGATAAAAATTTATACAATTTTTAAAATATTTTATTCTATTCAAAATACCAGCCAACAAATATTTTTGATCTGCAATTCAAATCTGAACCGCGTGATCTGTAGTCAGCCATTTTTAGTCATCTGTAGTCATCAGCTACATGTAGTAGCTGCTCAGCTGATATAATTGTTACAACTTTTGCTGATAGATAGCGCAATCAGCATTGCCAATCAGACGACCGGTTTTTAGGTTTTAGATTTAGGTTATGTAGTTAGGAATCATTGTCACCAATATGTGAGTTATTAGAATGATTTTATTTGCAGTTTCTATAAAAAAAATGTAGATGGAGAAAAAATGTTGTGTACATCACGAGCGAAAAATACTTTTTCTCCCTCAGGAAAATTGCTGCCCTCGGCTTCACCTCGGGCTTCGAACTTTTTCCCACAGGGAGAAAAAGTCGTACTTTTCACTCTAGATATACAAATAACTATTTCCTCCACCTACTGTCTAAAGAGCCTACTTTACTCCCTGAAAAATAATACTAAAGTGTCACTTTTTCGCTCTAGGGAGTTTTTCTGTTTTTTCCTCCCGAGAGGGATGTAAATTGTAAAAGTAACTCCATTTAAATAACATGTAAAGCATCTCTATTTTAAAAACTTACATTTGAAATAGGTTAGAAGGTCTAAGCTCAGATGAAAAAGCATATAGAGTAGTCATTAAACTAACTAATTTCAATACCTCAACCAGACATTTGATCAATATATGAAATATATGTTTCATGCTAAAATTATCACAAACTTCATATCAGTATACCATAAAAATGTATAAATATTTTTTTTTAATTCCATGTTATTCAAAATACCAGCCAACGGATCCTCATTAAGTAATCAAATTTGAAATGGGAACTTCATCATAGTTGTAGTCGAGTCGGCCATTGTTGTTACAACTTTTGCTGACAGATAGCGCATAGTGCTGTCGGCGGTGAACTGTGTGATTACAAGCCAGCTGTTTAATTTTTAGGTTATGTTGTAACACATTTTACTGGTTAAGTAAGTTTTTAAAAATTATTTTATTTGCAGTTTTTATAAAAATGTAGGTGGAGGAAAAATGTTGTGTACATCATGAGTAAAAAATGTTTTTTCTCCCTCAGGAAAACTGTTGTCCTTGGGCTTCAAACTTTTCCCTCAGAGAGAAAAAACAGTACTTTTCACTCTAGATATACAAATAACTATATCTCTCAATTCATATACTTTTCATAATATATGCCTTACAATAGCTTTCAAGGTTTAGAGTTCTGCATACAGGAATAATTTAGGAGAGGATTTTTTGTATCAGTTTCTTTCATGATACTGTGACTGTTATTCTGAATTCAAAGTTGCGAACGTGAACATGGATGGCAATTACCTCCAGGTAATGTGGTAGTGTTGAAGTTTGAGTTACATGGTCAGCAATAGGCGTTGGCATTGTCATTGGTGTATGCATTGGTGTCAGCATTGGCGTTGGCATTGTCGTAGGCATTGGCATCAACATTGGCGCAGGCATTGGCATCGGCATTGTCGTAGGCATTGGCTTCGACATTGGCACAGACATTGGTGTAGACATCAGTGTAGATATCGGCGTAGCTATTGGTGTAGATATTGGCGTTGGCATTGGTGTAGGCATCAGCATAGATATTGGTGTAGATATTCAATTAATGAGTCACACTAGTTCGAAAATCACCCAAATGTTCTTAACACTCTTCATGGTGTACACTTGTTGTTGATTTCGAGATTCACGTGATAATTATTTTGATGTTAATGTCCATGCTGTACCTGTTATTTTAAAATGCTTATAAACTAAAAAGAAAATTTTGATTAGACTACCAATACAATCTAATACACATGAAAATTATTTCCAAGTATATAATCAATATAAAAAATTAAATTTATTGTTAACATTTTATTATACAGTCAGCAATACATAAATTGTGAAATTTCCTCAAACTCTATAGAGATATCAATTACAAAATTTTAATAAAAAATAATTTCATTTCCATTTATTCACTGTTCAAATAACAAAATTTAATCCATTCTTCAAAATTTAGAACATAAACAAATACATGTTACATAAATTTCATAACACCCTGTATCATTATCAAAATTGTAAAAAACATCAGATCATCACAACAAAAATAATTTCAATACATACTTCAATAAATTCAGACAATTGGTCTTCTATTCACAATCATTTCATAATATATCTGCATTTCATTATCATTCAGTATAACATTTCAATTATAGCATTTCCCATTTATGATTTATCATTCAGGGTTTCAAAATTATTTATGTAGACAAATTTATAAATTTTCATTTAATTTTTTGTTCAAATATTGTATAAAAAGCAAAATATTTAATATTATTAATCATCCTTTATCGGATACTATAGTTTATTTCGACTTTTCAATGTTCTAAACACAAACTACATTTCATGACAAAACTTTACTATCAATCATTAAACAAGAAATCATTCAAAACATTAATAATATTTTGCTTCAAAGGCAATCAATATTCATAAGTAATCATCTGCATCTATGGCAATCAACATAAGTAATCAACACAAAAAATATTATCTCATTACTGCCTCTCTAAGTCATAACCTCTGGTCATTTCTTCTTTAGGCAATAATGGTTTTCCATCTCAAAAAACAATCACATACCAGCAAAATTCTAATCAACAAACCCCACTAAAAATTCTACATACACTCCAGCATCCATTTCAAACGATAATCAATCATATCAAAATTTATAGAACAAACAGTTTTTTTTAAATTTAGAAAAAGACATCAATTACAAAAACTTTAGAGAAATTTTAACCTTTAACTCATTTCAATTAATAATATGACAAGACGTTTTTATTTCATGAAAACATTATTATTCAAGTTAACTTTCATTTATATTGAACATCTCATATATATGGCGACACAATTCATTAATACTTTCAAATTTTGAAGTTTTATTGTTATAACAAAAGAATTTATACATAAGATTAAATTTCAGCATGTTCTAAATTGAACCATTTATTTTTTAAATAATTTCAGAATTTGAAGACTGTATAACAAGTACAAACCATTTCAAGATTACAATACAAAGACGATCAAGATGGATAAAGGGTAAATAAGTTCCCTAAAAAATACAAATAAGAGACAAAGAAAACTGGGTAAATAAATTTCCTAAATAATACAAGGAAGAGAAAGATTAATTAGAGCCTATCCTACATGTCAGTACTAAACTTTCATAAGGAAGTATATTTAATAAAATATACTACTATGGAATTTTTTAGATTCCA
This sequence comes from Nilaparvata lugens, assembly GCF_014356525.2. Taxonomy (NCBI): domain Eukaryota; kingdom Metazoa; phylum Arthropoda; class Insecta; order Hemiptera; family Delphacidae; genus Nilaparvata; species Nilaparvata lugens. Next base: position 21,987,153 of record NC_052510.1, read on the forward strand.
AGTATGACTCTAATTTGTTATAACTGTGAGCTATCACTCCCACAGAAACAACTGGTGAAGGAAAAATATTTTGACTATTGTGACTGGGTGGAGAGTTCCTAGATGTCTGTAAGGCAATGTGATAGCAGACTCTAGTATCGGACCACAAAAACATAAGTATGCAAAAGTTTTTACAAACATTTGATGTTGCAGTCTTAAGGTTTACAATTAGGTCAGATAATCTAGTCCAGCCATATGTGGTTCACGCCCACACCTCTAAAAGAATCACACCTACTTGTCTACCAAAAATCCAAAGTATTGGACAGCAAAAAAAAAATATAAAATGCAAAATGGGTTAAAAGCCCAGAAGAAAACTATAACCTAATTACATATGGCTTATGACATGATATGCAATGAAAGATGAGAAAATGGGACATAATTTGCTCTGAAAAACCTAGTTACCTAATATGATACCTTACAAAATATGTAATACATGATGAAAAAATATACCGCAAGCGAACAATTATTTACACTACAATAGATAGATTTTAGAAAAGTTAAGTTTTATCAACAATTTAAAGATTAGGAAAATAAGCTACTATTTTAACTTCCAAAATTATTTCAGAAAAAATACAAATTTAAATGACTATGGACAAGATTGGTTAAGATATGCATCATAGAAGAAATTTACTGAACATTACACAAAGTCAGGAAAGAATCGAAATTTGAAACGATTAAGGGCCAAGAAAAATAGGCTACAGGAAAGAAAAAAGACACAATTATGTACTCTTACCATACACTGCGTAGCGATTATGCTATTCTGAATCCCGGCATAACACAGGATTCCTAATCATTATGTGCTTTCTGATGGTATTTCTTCATCATATATTGATTGATTCTCATAATTTTACCTGTACTTATCTCTTCAAGTTTGAAACACCCTTTATTGAGATCATCTCTTACTATGTAAGGTCCACGATATTTAGGACACAGCTTGGCAGAAAACTTCTTCAGCTTGCTCGAAAAAATGTAATTTCGAATTACAACTAGATCATCAACCTTGAACTTATACTTGGGTTTATTATGCATATTCTGTTTGAATCTTCTGATGACACCTCTATTCTTTATTCTGTACAGTATTCGTTTGTTTCTGATACTTTCTTCTTCAAGTTCAAACTTATTTTCTACAGGATAATTGATATACTTAAAAACAAGATGTGCACACATCGGTTTTGTTGACATGTTAATTTTATTTATGTTTTTCCTAACCTCAGTTATAGCAGCTGTATTTTCTTGACAATCTATTTTCAAAGAGGATAATACCTTGATTTCCCTGTCTACTTTTTCGTTTAATTCTACAACCTCTTTTTCAACATGCTTAATACTTTCATTATTTTCTACATTGATAGCATCTTGTGTCATATTTTGTTGCTCAACTATGATCTTATTTTTATTTACTCTTTCATTAACCTCATCGACCCTATCAGAAACTTGAATGATTTTGTTTTGCTTTGATTTTTCTACATCTAACATTGATATTTCAAGATCATTAGTTTTCTGCTGTAGATGACCTATTTCTTTGTGATTTTTACTCAATGTATCATTTATCTCTTTAATTTTCTGCTTTGTATTAACCTGCTCTAGTCTTATGCTAGCAAATTCTTGCTTCATATCATCAAACCTAGCACTTTGATCTTGTTTCAAATTATCAATCTTAGCATTTTGCTCATCAATCTTAGCATTTTGCTCATCAAATCTAGCATTTTGCTCATCAAATCTAGCATTTTGCTCATCAAACCTTTGTGTTAAGAACACTATAAGATTCAGATCATTTTTAGCTCCTACCATACTTGTTTCATTTGATATTTCTACTACTTCCTCATGAATTGTTACATTTGAAACTTTTTCACTTACAGCTACACTATCGTTTGAGTCATTGTTTAAGGTTAGGTCTGAATCTTGAGATTCTTCATCTAAGTTTTGATTGTTTTCACTGAATAAAACTTCATTATTTTTATTGTTCTCCATCTTGCTACTGCATAAAAAATATTTACTCATTAGAACCTGAACTTTCTCGAACCGATTTCCCACTCAGCAGCATATCCCATTCACAATCCATGAAGATATCTATCCTACCAATAATTTTTTATAACCAGGGATATATTTTGTAGTTTTGGTTCCACACCAGGGCGTACCATTTGCCGTGCTACCAATTTATCCTAAATAGGTTGAATAGCATTTTTCACCTATTAACCTAAAGAAAGTTATCGGCTCCAAAATGGTAAATTCTTGATAAATTTTGAATGGATCTATTGCTAATGAATAGGAAATCCAGTTTTCAGAGCAAATCAACTTATAATCTTCATAAGAATTTTGGCAATATACAACACAAATCCACAAAACAATACCTCACAACACTTAAACATATAGCATCATTACAAGCTAAAATACTTATTCATTTATATAGTTGAAAACAATGGCTATAGGCTTGTAGACACACAAATCAAATTATACAAAATTAGAACACCATAAAACTGTTCAAATCTCAAATTAAAACATTATAAATTTCAATTAAACAGAAAAATATTCAGAGAGCACAAAACAATTTCCATAGCCAGCCACCATTTTTTTGAGAAGGGCCTACAAAGGTAGCATTTTAGATGAAGCCAAAAACAGTGACAACGTTATGAATATGTCATCAATATTAAATTCCAAAAAAATTATAAATTACAAGTTTAGAATTTACATTTTACATTTGTTCTCAATAAAACTTTATTTCGAAACTGTTATTTTAAATTTATTTATCCTCTATGCTATTTATAATGATCTGTTAATTCTGTTTACTCTGTTTCGGTGATTCCATGGAATGTGCAACACAATTATTTATTATAAATTCTCAGTTAAAAGTTGTCCGCATATCGATTACTCTGATATTATTTACTATCAAGTTTTATAGATCTCGAATTGAAGATTCGATTTTAATTGAGAAAAAATGTAATATTACAAATAACATTATAATCTTCCATTAATTTTATCTGGAATGGTCTTTTATATTTGATTATTGATTTCAGAGACTGCGATCCGTGGAAGATGAAAGGATGATGCGGAAATATTTGTCAGAAGGTGATCTGATCAGTGCTGAAGTTCAGAGCATATTCAGCGATGGAAGCTTAGCCTTGCACACAAGAAGTCTCAAATATGGCAAGGTAGTGGTTTTAAAATTTCTGTGTAGTTTTTAAAGTGATATTGTGAATGAAAATGAATGAAAATACTGGAATTTGTTTCAACAAATTGTATATAACAAGAAAATAGTTTTGATTTTCACACCATCATCGGTTGAGTTCAAAGCCACTGGTCAATTCAATTTATTTCATTCCATCGGGTTTTTTTTACGTTCAGTAAAAAACCTGATCACAGATTAGTGATCACAGATGAACCACAGAATGGAAAGTCGGCTAGTATCTTGACGCCATAATCCGCCATCTTGAAAGAAAGTGTAGCATTGCAGTACAGCAGTAGTTTTAATTTCTAACAAGGTGATGCAGTCATGTGTCGTGGTCTTGGTGCACTAAAAAATCTTGATTAGATTGATACCTTCCATTTTGTGTGTATTCTGTGGCTGAACGGTTACTCATGAGTCATGACAGATGTTTCTCCTGTTGATCATATTTTGTAAACAAAACTAGAACTTAACCTATTTCATTGTAATCAATTAAAATGGAAAACCATCAGGTGATTGGAGTTGTTTTAAATGCTTTGTAAAATATTTAAAATGTTATTGAATTTATGTAATCATGCATTTTGTGCTCCCAAATACATTATAATGGAGTCCATTATTTGTAAACAACCTCATATTCAGCCATGTCTGTGATCTATAATATTACAAAAAAATATATATATAATATCTCGCGCTAAAATACCTCAATGGAACCTTTAATTTCAAGTAAGAGCTAGCATTAGGAAGGCATAGGTATTGTGCGTTTATACCTCTTCAAGGTCTTTGGTCTAACTGATAAGAAAAAAATACGTCATACCCGGTTCGTTCACTGATCAGTTAATCGTACTTTTCCACCGATGGAAAAGAACGTAAATAGAGTAGCTGAACGTAAACAGACATGGCTGAATACGAGGTTGTTTACAAATAATGGACTCCATTATAATGTATTTGGGAGCTGAGAAATGCATGATTACATAAATTCAATAACATTTAAATATTTTACAAAGCATTCAAAACTACTCCAATCACCTGATGGTTTTTTATTTTAATTGATTAGAATGAAATAGGTTAAGTTCTAGTTTTGTTTACAAAATATGATCAACAGGGGAAACATCTGTCATGACTCATGAGCAACCGTTCAACCACAGAATACACACAAAATGGAAGGTATCAATCTAACCAAGATTTGAGTGCACCAAGACCACGACACATGACTGCATCATCTTGTTAGAAATTAAAACTACTGCTGTATTACAATGTTACACTTTTTTTTTTAAGATGGCGGATTATGGCGTCAGGATACTAACGGACTTTCCATTCTGTGGTTCATCTGTGATCACTAATCTGTGGTCAGGTTTTTTACTAAACGTAAAAAAACCCGATGGAATTGATCAGTTGCTTTGAACTCAACCAATGTTTAAGGAAACAGTTTATAAATAAATATAATTTTATTACCATGAAACACACATGTTATGAGCAACGTCAAATTTACAATAAGCACTAAAATAATAAACCTCATTGCGGACCACTTCCTCATAGACTCTAAGATTAGTAGAAAAACTAATCTAGAAATAAAAACCTGGGCCTA